>NC_134271.1:367546-533185 GCF_031893055.1 Leptodactylus fuscus | reverse complement strand
TGCTCCTCCTCCTCCCCTCCCGTCTCCCCCTCCCCCCGGATACTCCCGCTCCTCCCCCCTCCCCGGATACTCCCGCTCCTCCCCCTCCCCGGATACTCCCGCTCCTCCCCCTCCCCGGATACTCCCGCTCCTCCCCCTCCCCGGATACTCCCGCTCCTCCTCCTCCTCCTCCCCGGATACTCCCGCTCCTCCTCCTCCCCCGGATACTCCCGCTCCTCCCCCTCCCCGGATACTCCCGCTCCTCCTCCTCCCCGGATACTCCCGCTCCTCCTCCCTCCCCGGATACTCCCGCTCCTCCCCCTCCCCGGATACTCCCGCTCCTCCTCCTCCCCGGATACTCCCGCTCCTCCTCCTCCTCCCCCTCCCCGGATACTCCCGCTCCTCCTCCTCCTCCCCCTCCCCGGATACTCCCGCCTCCTCCTCCTCCCTCCCCTCCCCGGATACTCCCGCTCCTCCTCCCCTCCCCCTCCCCGGATACTCCCGCTCCTCCTCCCCCTCCCCGGATACTCCCGCTCCTCCTCCCCCTCCCCCTCCCCGGATACTCCCGCTCCTCCCCTCCTCCCCGGATACTCCCGCTCCTCCTCCTCCCCGGATACTCCCGCTCCTCCTCCTCCCCGGATCCTCCCGCTCCTCCTCCTCCTCCTCCCCCTCCCCGGATCCTCCCGCTCCTCCTCCTCCTCCTCCCCCTCCCCGGATACTCCCGCTCCTCCTCCTCCTCCTCCCCCTCCCCGGATACTCCCGCTCCTCCTCCTCCTCCTCCCCGGATACTCCCGCTCCTCCTCCTCCCCCTCCCCCCTCCCCGGATACTCCCGCTCCTCCTCCTCCTCCTCCCCCTCCCCGGATACTCCCGCTCCTCCTCCTCCTCCCCCTCCCCGGATACTCCCGCTCCTCCTCCTCCTCCCCGGATACTCCCGCTCCTCCTCCTCCCCCTCCCCGGATCCTCCCGCTCCTCCTCCTCCTCCTCCCCCTCCCCGGATCCTCCCGCTCCTCCTCCTCCTCCTCCTCCCCCTCCCCGGATCCTCCCGCTCCTCCTCCTCCTCCTCCCCGGATCCTCCCGCTCCTCCTCCTCCTCCTCCCCCTCCCCGGATACTCCCGCTCCTCCTCCTCCCCCTCCCCCCCCTCCCCGGATACTCCCGCTCCTCCTCCTCCTCCCCCTCCCCGGATACTCCCGCTCCTCCTCCTCCCCGGATACTCCCGCTCCTCCTCCTCCCCCTCCCCGGATACTCCCGCTCCTCCTCCTCCTCCTCCTCCTCCCCGGATACTCCCGCTCCTCCTCCTCCTCCTCCTCCTCCCCGGATACTCCCGCTCCTCCTCCTCCTCCTCCTCCTCCCCGGATACTCCCGCTCCTCCTCCTCCTCCTCCTCCTCCCCGGATACTCCCGCTCCTCCTCCTCCTCCTCCTCCTCCCCGGATACTCCCGCTCCTCCTCCTCCTCCTCCTCCTCCCCCTCCTCCTCCCCGGATACTCCCGCTCCTCCTCCTCCCCCTCCTCCTCCCCGGATACTCCCGCTCCTCCTCCTCTCCTCCTCCTCCCCCAGGATACTCCCAGCTCCTCTCCCCTCCCTCGCATCCTCCCCTCCTCCCCGGATACTCCCGCTCTCCTCCTCCTCCTCCTCCTCCCCCGGGATACTCCCGCTCCCTCCTCCTCCTCCTCCACTCCTCCTCCCCGGCTACTCCACGCTCCTCCTCCTCCCTCCTCCTCCTCCCCGGATACTCACGCTCACAGATCCTCCCTCCTCCCCGGATACTCCCGCTCCTCCTCCTCCTCCTCCTCCCCGGATACTCCCGCTCCTCCTCCTCCTCCTCCTCCCCGGTACTCCCGCTCCTCCTCCTCCTCCTCCTCCCCGGATACTCCCGCTCCTCCTCCTCCTCCTCCTCCTCCCCGGGATACTCCCGCTCCTCCTCCTCCTCCTCCTCCTCCCCGGATACTCCCGCTCCTCCTCCTCCTCCTCCTCCCCGGATACTCCCCGCTCCTCCTCCTCCTCCTCCTCCTCCCCGGATACTCCCGCTCCTCCTCCTCCTCCTCCTCCTCCCGGATACTCCCGCTCCTCCTCCTCCTCCTCCTCCCCGGATACTCCCGCTCCCTCCTCCTCCTCCTCCTCCTCCCCCGGATACTCCCGCTCCTCCTCCTCCTCCTCCTCCTCCCCGGATACTCCCGCTCCTCCTCCTCCTCCTCCTCCTCCCCGGATACTCCCGCTCCTCCTCCTCCTCCTCCTCCTCCCCGGATACTCCCGCTCCTCCTCCTCCTCCTCCTCCTCCCCGGATACTCCCGCTCCTCCTCCTCCTCCTCCTCCTCCCCGGATACTCCCGCTCCTCCCTCCTCCTCCTCCTCCTCCCCGGATACTCCCGCTCCTCCTCCTCCTCCTCCTCCTCCCCGGATACTCCCGCTCCTCCTCCTCCTCCTCCTCCTCCCCGGATACTCCCGCTCCTCCCTCCTCCTCCTCCCCCGGATACTCCCGCTCCTCCTCCTCCTCCTCCCGATACTCCCGCTCCTCCTCCTCCCTCCTCCCCGGATACTCCCGCTCCTCCTCCTCCTCCTCCTCCTCCCCGGATACTCCCGCTCCTCCTCCTCCTCCTCCTCCTCCCCGGATACTCCCGCTCCTCCTCCTCCTCCTCTCCTCCCCGATACTCCCGCTCCTCCTCCTCCTCCTCCCCGGATACTCCCGCTCCTCCTCCTCCTCCTCCTCCTCCCGGATACTCCCGCTCCTCCTCCTCCTCCTCCTCCTCCCCGGATACTCCCGCTCCTCCTCCTCCTCCTCCTCCTCCCCGGATACTCCCGCTCCTCCTCCTCCTCCTCCTCCTCCCCCGGATACTCCCGCTCCTCCTCCTCCTCCTCCTCCTCCCCGGATACTCCCGCTCCTCCTCCTCCTCCTCCTCCTCCCCGGATACTCCCGCTCCTCCTCCTCCTCCTCCTCCTCCCCGGATACTCCCGCTCCTCCTCCTCCTCCTCCTCCTCCCCGGATACTCCCGCTCCTCCTCCTCCTCCTCCTCCTCCCCGGATACTCCCGCTCCTCCTCCTCCTCCTCCTCCCCGGATACTCCCGCTCCTCCTCCTCCTCCTCCCCGGATACTCCCGCTCTCCTCCTCCTCCCGGATACTCCCGTCCTCCTCCTCCTCCCGGATACTCCCGCTCCTCCTCCTCCTCCCCGGATACTCCCGCTCCTCTCCTCCTCCCGGATACTCCCGCTCCTCCTCCTCCTCCCCGGATACTCCCGCTCCTCCTCCTCCTCCCCGGATACTCCCGCTCCTCCTCCTCCTCCCCGGATACTCCCGCTCCTCCTCCTCCCTCCTCCCCGGATACTCCCGCTCCTCCTCCTCCTCCCCGGATACTCCCGCTCCTCCTCCTCCTCCCCGGATACTCCCGCTCCTCCTCCTCCTCCCCGGATACTCCCGCTCCTCCTCCTCCTCCCCGGATACTCCCCGCTCCTCCTCCTCCTCCCCGGATACTCCCCGCTCCTCCTCCTCCTCCCCGGATACTCCCGCTCCTCCTCCTCCTCCCCGGATACTCCCGCTCCTCCTCCTCCTCCCCGGATACTCCCGCTCCTCCTCCTCCCTCCCGGATACTCCCGCTCCTCCTCCTCCTCCCCGGATACTCCCGCTCCTCCTCCTCCTCCCCGGATACTCCCGCTCCTCCTCCTCCTCCCCGGATACTCCCGCTCCTCCTCCTCCTCCCCGGATACTCCCGCTCCTCCTCCTCCTCCCCGGATACTCCCGCTCCTCCTCCTCCTCCCCGGATACTCCCGCTCCTCCTCCTCCTCCCCGGATACTCCCGCTCCTCCTCCTCCTCCCCGGATACTCCCGCTCCTCCTCCTCCTCCCCGGATACTCGCGCTCCTCCTCCTCCTCCCCGGATACTCGCGCTCCTCCTCCTCCTCCCCGGATACTCGCGCTCCTCCTCCTCCTCCCCGGATACTCGCGCTCCTCCTCCTCCTCCCCGGATACTCGCGCTCCTCCTCCTCCTCCCCGGATACTCGCGCTCCTCCTCCTCCTCCCCGGATACTCGCGCTCCTCCTCCTCCTCCCCGGATACTCGCGCTCCTCCTCCTCCCCGGATACTCGCGCTCCTCCTCCTCCCCGGATACTCGCGCTCCTCCTCCTCCCCGGATACTCGCGCTCCTCCTCCTCCCCGGATACTCGCGCTCCTCCTCCTCCCCGGATACTCGCGCTCCTCCTCCTCCCCGGATACTCGCGCTCCTCCTCCTCCCCGGATACTCGCGCTCCTCCTCCTCCCCGGATACTCGCGCTCCTCCTCCTCCCCGGATACTCGCGCTCCTCCTCCTCCCCGGATACTCCCGCTCCTCCTCCTCCTGCCCAGATGCTCCTCCCCCTCCCCAGATACTCCTCCTCCCCAGATACTTCTCCTCCCCAGATACTCCTCCTCCCCGGATACTCCTGCTCCTCCCCCTCCCTGGATACTTCTGCTCCTCCCCCTCCCCGGATACTCCTCCTCCTTCCCGAATACTCCTCCTCCCCCCCAGGAGGGTCCGTGGGGGTTAATTACAAATAAAGTAATGGCGGGATGACAGAATCCCTTTAAGACATGACGGGTTATTGTGAATGACGGGGTCACCATGTAAGACACGGATAAAACTCACCTCATAAAACTTACTGTCAGAATTCAAGACTACGAAACATAAGGGCGGTGACCCCCCGAGATAAAAAGACTCTGGGGGGGCGGGGGGCTTGTAGAGTTAAAGAGGTCGGCTTTATTTCTTCTCGTAACATAAAGTGAACAGTCCTGACACAAACAACAGTGGGACTCGCCAGATCCGTGGGACTCGCCAGATCCGTGGGACTCGCCAGATCCGTGGGACTCGCCAGATCCGTGGGACTCGCCAGATCCGTGGGACTCGCCAGATCTAGGCATAGTACTGCAAATTGGCCTTCTTCTTAGCTTGGACTTCCAGGATCCCCTCCATGTAATCCTCGTGTGTCAGCTCAGTGGCTCCTCTGCGCAGAGCGATCATACCCTACAAC
The DNA here is from genome assembly GCF_031893055.1 of Leptodactylus fuscus. NCBI lineage: Eukaryota > Metazoa > Chordata > Amphibia > Anura > Leptodactylidae > Leptodactylus > Leptodactylus fuscus. Next base: position 528,213 of record NC_134271.1, on the reverse strand, counting down.
AACAAGTAGAGAAGGAGGAACGTTCACGTCCCATCAAAATCGTCCCACAGACTAGAACAATCCAAACAGGTCAGGAATCAATTTAAAGGGATTGTTTGACATCAACAAGCTAAACTGCCATCCCATCCAGTACAGAGCGTGCCTACAATGGCAGACCAGCACAACAGCAGATACACTGCGGACGCCCTTACAGTCACTGCGGACCCCATTACAGTCACTGCGGACCCCCTTACAGTCACTGCGGACCCCCTTACAGTCACTGCGGACCCCATTACAGTCACTGCGGACCCCCTTACAGTCACGGCGGACCCCATTACAGTCACTGCGGACCCCATTACAGTCACGGCGGACCCCATTACAGTCACTGCGGACCCCATTACAGTCACTGCGGACCCCATTACAGTCACTGCGGACGCCCTTACAGTCACTGCGGACCCCCTTACAGTCACGGCGGACCCCCTTACAGTCACTGCGCACCCCATTACAGTCACTGCGGACCCCATTACAGTCACTGCGGACCCCCTTACAGTCACGGCGGACCCCCTTACAGTCACTGCGCACCCCATTACAGTCACTGCGCACCCCATTACAGTCACTGCGCACCCCATTACAGTCACTGCGCACCCCATTACAGTCACTGCGGACCCCCTTACAGTCACGGCGCACCCCCTTACAGTCACGGCAGACCCCCTTACAGTCACTGCGCACCCCATTACAGTCACTGCGCACCCCATTACAGTCACTGCGCACCCCATTACAGTCACTGCGGACCCCCTTACAGTCACGGCGCACCCCCTTACAGTCACGGCGCACCCCATTACAGTCACGGCGGACCCCATTACAGTCACGGCGGACCCCATTACAGTCACTGCGGACCCCATTACAGTCACTGCGGACCCCATTACAGTCACTGCGGACCCCATTAGTGTCACTGATGTCCCCATTACAGTCACTGCGGACCCCATTACAGTCACTGCGCACCCCATTACAGTCACTGCGGACCCCATTACAGTCACTGCGCACCCCATTACAGTCACTGCGGACCCCATTACAGTCACTGCGGACCCCATTACAGTCACTGCGCACCCCATTACAGTCACGGCGGACCCCCTTACAGTCACTGCGCACCCCATTACAGTCACTGCGCACCCCATTACAGTCACTGCGCACCCCATTACAGTCACTGCGGACCCCCTTACAGTCACGGCGCACCCCATTACAGTCACGGCGCACCCCATTACAGTCACGGCGGACCCCATTACAGTCACGGCGGACCCCATTACAGTCACGGCGGACCCCATTACAGTCACGGCGGACCCCATTACAGTCACTGCGGACCCCATTACAGTCACTGCGGACCCCATTAGTGTCACTGATGTCCCCATTACAGTCACTGCGGACCCCATTACAGTCACTGCGCACCCCATTACAGTCACTGCGGACCCCATTACAGTCACTGCGCACCCCATTACAGTCACTGCGGACCCCATTACAGTCACTGCGGACCCCATTACAGTCACTGCGCACCCCATTACAGTCACTGCGGACCCCATTACAGTCACGGCGGACGCCATAACAGTCACGGCGGACCCCATTACAGTCACGGCGGACCCCATTACAGTCACTGCGGACCCCATTACAGTCACGGCGGACCCCCTTACAGTCACGGCGGACCCCCTTACAGTCACGGCGGACCCCATTACAGTCACGGCGGACCCCCTTACAGTCACGGCGGACCCCATTACAGTCACGGCGGACCCCATTACAGTCACGGCGGACCCCCTTACAGTCACGGCGGACCCCCTTACAGTCACGGCGGACCCCCTTACAGTCACGGCGGACCCCCTTACAGTCACGGCGCACCCCATTACAGTCACTGCGCACCCCATTACAGTCACTGCGCACCCCATTACAGTCACTGCGCACCCCATTACAGTCACTGCGCACCCCATTACAGTCACTGCGGACCCCATTACAGTCACGGCGGACCCCCTTACAGTCACGGCGGACCCCCTTACAGTCACTGCGCACCCCATTACAGTCACTGCGCACCCCATTACAGTCACTGCGCACCCCATTACAGTCACTGCGGACCCCATTACAGTCACTGCGGACCCCCTTACAGTCACTGCGCACCCCATTACAGTCACTGCGGACCCCATTACAGTCACCGTGCACCCCATTACAGTCACGGCGCACCCCATTACAGTCACTGCGGACCCCATTACAGTCACTGCGGACCCCATTACAGTCACTGCGGACCCCCTTACAGTCACTGCGGACCCCATTAGTGTCACTGCGGACCCCATTACAGTCACTGCGGACCCCATTACAGTCACTGCGGACCCCCTTACAGTCACGGCGGACCCCATTACAGTCACTGAGGTCCCCATTACAGTCACTGCGGACCCCCTTACAGTCACGGCGGACCCCATTAGTGTCACTGATGTCCCCATTACAGTCACTGCGGACCCCATTACAGTCACTGCGGACCCCCTTACAGTCACGGCGGACCCCATTACAGTCACTGAGGTCCCCATTACAGTCACTGCGGACCCCCTTACAGTCACGGCGGACCCCATTACAGTCGCTGAGGTCCCCATTACAGTCGCTGCGGACCCCATTACAGTCACTGCGGACCCCCTTAGTCACTGCGGACCCCATTACAGTCACTGCGGACCCCATTAGTGTCACTGATGTCCCCATTACAGTCACTGCGGACCCCATTACAGTCACTGCGCACCCCATTACAGTCACGGCGGACCCCATTACAGTCACGGCGGACCCCATTACAGTCACGGCGGACCCCATTACAGTCACTGCGGACCCCATTACAGTCACTGCGGACCCCATTACAGTCACTGCGGACCCCCTTACAGTCACTGCGGACCCCATTACAGTCACTGCGCACCCCATTACAGTCACTGCGCACCCCATTACAGTCACTGCGGACCCCATTACAGTCACTGCGGACCCCATTACAGTCACTGCGGACCCCATTACAGTCACTGCGGACCCCATTACAGTCACGGCGGACCCCATTACAGTCACTGCGGACCCCATTACAGTCACTGCGGACCCCATTACAGTCACGGCGGACCCCATTACAGTCACTGAGGTCCCCATTACAGTCACTGCGGACCCCATTACAGTCACTACGGACCCGATTACAGTCACTGCGGACCCCATTACAGTCACTACGGACCCGATTACAGTCACTGCGGACCCCATTACAGTCACTGCGGACCCCCTTACAGTCACGGCGGACCCCCTTACAGTCACTGCGCACCCCATTACAGTCACTGCGCACCCCATTACAGTCACTGCGGACCCCATTACAGTCACGGCGGACCCCATTACAGTCACGGCGGACCCCATTACAGTCACGGCGGACCCCATTACAGTCACTGCGGACCCCATTACAGTCACTGCGGACCCCATTAGTGTCACTGATGTCCCCATTACAGTCACTGCGCACCCCATTACAGTCACTGCGCACCCCATTACAGTCACGGCGCACCCCATTACAGTCACGGCGGACCCCATTACAGTCACGGCGGACCCCATTACAGTCACGGCGGACCCCCTTACAGTCACTGCGCACCCCATTACAGTCACTGCGGACCCCATTACAGTCACTGCGCACCCCATTACAGTCACGGCGCACCCCATTACAGTCACTGCGGACCCCATTACAGTCACTGCGCACCCCATTACAGTCACGGCGGACCCCATTACAGTCACGGCGGACCCCATTACAGTCACTGCGGACCCCATTAGTGTCACTGCGGACCCCATTACAGTCACTGCGGACCCCATTAGTGTCACTGATGTCCCCATTACAGTCACTGCGCACCCCATTACAGTCACTGAGGTCCCCATTACAGTCACGGCGGACGCCATTACAGTCACGGCGGACCCCATTACAGTCACGGCGGACCCCATTACAGTCACGGCGGACCCCATTACAGTCACGGCGGACCCCATTACAGTCACTGCGGACCCCATTACAGTCACGGCGGACCCCCTTACAGTCACGGCGGACCCCCTTACAGTCACGGCGGACCCCCTTACAGTCACTGCGCACCCCATTACAGTCACGGCGGACCCCCTTACAGTCACGGCGGACCCCATTACAGTCACGGCGGACCCCATTACAGTCACTGCGGACCCCATTACAGTCACGGCGGACCCCATTACAGTCACGGCGGACCCCCTTACAGTCACGGCGGACCCCCTTACAGTCACGGCGGACCCCCTTACAGTCACTGCGCACCCCATTACAGTCACTGCGCACCCCATTACAGTCACTGCGCACCCCATTACAGTCACTGCGCACCCCATTACAGTCACTGCGGACCCCATTACAGTCACTGCGGACCCCATTACAGTCACTGCGCACCCCATTACAGTCACTGCGGACCCCATTACAGTCACGGCGGACCCCATTACAGTCACTGCGCACCCCATTACAGTCACTGCGGACCCCATTACAGTCACGGCGGACCCCATTACAGTCACGGCGGACCCCATTACAGTCACGGCGGACCCCATTACAGTCACGGCAGACCCCATTACAGTCACGGCGGACCCCATTACAGTCACGGCGGACCCCATTACAGTCACGGCGGACCCCATTACAGTCACGGCGGACCCCATTACAGTCACGGCGGACCCCATTACAGTCACGGCGGACCCCATTACAGTCACGGCAGACCCCATTACAGTCACGGCAGACCCCATTACAGTCACGGCGGACCCCATTACAGTCACGGCGGACCCCATTACAGTCACTGCGGACCCCATTACAGTCACGGCGGACCCCATTACAGTCACTGCAGACCCCATTACAGTCACGGCAGACCCCATTACAGTCACTGCGGACCCCATTACAGTCACTGCGGACCCCATTAGTGTCACTGATGTCCCCATTACAGTCACTGCGGACCCCATTACAGTCACTGCAGACCCCATTACAGTCACGGCGGACCCCATTACAGTCACGGCAGACCCCATTACAGTCACGGCGGACCCCATTACAGTCACGGCGGACCCCATTACAGTCACGGCAGACCCCATTACAGTCACGGCGGACCCCATTACAGTCACGGCGGACCCCATTACAGTCACTGCGGACCCCATTACAGTCACTACGGACCCAATTACAATCACTGCGGACCCCCTTCCAGTCACTGCGGACCCCCTTCCAGTCACTGCGGACCCCCTTCCAGTCACTGCGGACCCCATTACAGTCACTGAGGTCCCCATTACAGTCACTGCAGACCCCATTAGTGTCACTGATGTCCCCATTACAGTCACTGCGGACCCCATTACAGTCACTGCGGACCCCATTACAGTCACTGCGGACCCCATTACAGTCACTGCGGACCCCATTACAGTCACTGCGGACCCCCTTACAGTCACGGCGGACCCCATTACAGTCACTGAGGTCCCCATTACAGTCACTGCGGACCCCCTTACAGTCACGGCGGACCCCATTACAGTCACTGAGGTCCCCATTACAGTCACTGCGGACCCCATTACAGTCACTGCGGACCCCCTTAGTCACTGCGGACCCCATTACAGTCACTGCGGACCCCCTTAGTCACTGCGGACCCCATTACAGTCACTGCGGACCCCATTAGTGTCACTGATGTCCCCATTACAGTCACTGCGGACCCCATTACAGTCACTGCGCACCCCATTACAGTCACGGCGGACCCCATTACAGTCACTGAGGTCCCCATTACAGTCACTGCGGACCCCATTACAGTCACTGCGGACCCCCTTAGTCACTGCGGACCCCATTACAGTCACTGCGGACCCCATTACAGTCACTGCAGACCCCATTACAGTCACGGCGGACCCCATTACAGTCACGGCGGACCCCATTACAGTCACGGCGGACCCCATTACAGTCACGGCGGACCCCATTACAGTCACGGCAGACCCCATTACAGTCACGGCGGACCCCATTACAGTCACGGCGGACCCCATTACAGTCACTGCGGACCCCATTACAGTCACTACGGACCCAATTACAATCACTGCGGACCCCCTTCCAGTCACTGCGGACCCCCTTCCAGTCACTGCGGACCCCCTTCCAGTCACTGCGGACCCCATTACAGTCACTGAGGTCCCCATTACAGTCACTGCAGACCCCATTAGTGTCACTGATGTCCCCATTACAGTCACTGCGGACCCCATTACAGTCACTGCGGACCCCATTACAGTCACTGCGGACCCCATTACAGTCACTGCGGACCCCATTACAGTCACTGCGGACCCCCTTACAGTCACGGCGGACCCCATTACAGTCACTGAGGTCCCCATTACAGTCACTGCGGACCCCCTTACAGTCACGGCGGACCCCATTACAGTCACTGAGGTCCCCATTACAGTCACTGCGGACCCCATTACAGTCACTGCGGACCCCCTTAGTCACTGCGGACCCCATTACAGTCACTGCGGACCCCCTTAGTCACTGCGGACCCCATTACAGTCACTGCGGACCCCATTAGTGTCACTGATGTCCCCATTACAGTCACTGCGGACCCCATTACAGTCACTGCGCACCCCATTACAGTCACGGCGGACCCCATTACAGTCACGGCGGACCCCATTACAGTCACGGCAGACCCCATTACAGTCACTGCGGACCCCATTACAGTCACGGCGGACCCCATTACAGTCACTGCAGACCCCATTACAGTCACTGCGGACCCCATTACAGTCACTGCGGACCCCATTACAGTCACTGCAGACCCCATTACAGTCACTGCAGACCCCATTACAGTCACTGCGGACCCCATTACAGTCACTGCGGACCCCATTACAGTCACTGCAGACCCCATTACAGTCACTGCAGACCCCATTACAGTCACTGCGGACCCCATTACAGTCACTGCAGACCCCATTACAGTCACTGCAGACCCCATTACAGTCACTGCGGACCCCATTACAGTCACTGCGGACCCCATTACAGTCACTGCGGACCCCATTACAGTCACTGCGGACCCCATTACAGTCACTGCGGACCCCATTAGTGTCACTGATGTCCCCATTACAGTCACTGCGGACCCCATTACAGTCACTGCAGACCCCATTACAGTCACGGCGGACCCCATTACAGTCACGGCGGACCCCATTACAGTCACTGCGGACCCCATTACAGTCACTACGGACCCAATTACAATCACTGCGGACCCCCTTACAGTCACTGCGGACCCCCTTACAGTCACTGCGCACCCCATTACAGTCACTGCGGACCCCCTTACAGTCACTGCGGACCCCCTTCCAGTCACTGCGGACCCCCTTCCAGTCACTGCGGACCCCATTACAGTCACTGCGGACCCCATTACAGTCACTGAGGTCCCCATTACAGTCACTGCAGACCCCATTAGTGTCACTGATGTCCCCATTACAGTCACTGCGGACCCCATTACAGTCACTGCGGACCCCATTACAGTCACTGCGGACCCCATTACAGTCACTGATGTCCCCATTACAGTCACTGCGGACCCCATTACAGTCACTGCGGACCCCATTACAGTCACTGATGTCCCCATTACAGTCACTGCGGACCCCATTACAGTCACTGCGGACCCCCTTCCAGTCACTGCGGACCCCCTTCCAGTCACTGCGGACCCCCTTCCAGTCACTGCGGACCCCCTTCCAGTCACTGCGGACCCCCTTCCAGACACTGCGGACCCCCTTCCAGTCACTGCGGACCCCCTTCCAGTCACTGCGGACCCCATTACAGTCACTGTGCACCCCATTAGTGTCACTGATGTCCCCATTACAGTCACTGCGGACCCCATTACAGTCACTGCGGACCCCATTACAGTCACTGCGGACCCCATTAGTGTCACTGATGTCCCCATTACAGTCACTGCGGACCCCATTACAGTCACTGCGGACCCCATTACAGTCACTGCGGACCCCATTACAGTCACTGCGGACCCCATTACAGTCACTGCGGACCCCATTACAGTCACTGCGGACCCCATTACAGTCACTGATGTCCCCATTACAGTCACTGCGGACCCCATTACAGTCACTGCGGACCCCATTACAGTCACTGCGGACCCCATTACATTCACTGAGGTCCCTTGGAATCTGTTGTTGGGCACAGATGTGTTCGCAGTCCTCTGCAGATCTACTCACCGCTTCCACACACACGGCTTTACATTGTGCCCCATTGAAGTCATCAGTACAGCGGGCCAGCTCCTCATAGTTGACATCAGGGCTGCAGGAGAAGGAAAGAGTTACAAACACTGCACCTAAGTGTATGGACTACAGCGCCACCACCAGGTCCAACAGAACTTGGGAAAGCCCCGAAAACTACTAAAATATTGGTACAAACCTAACATTCATTTTGCGGGAATGAATTTGCATAATTCGGGCGCGGGCCTCTTCATTGGGCATTGGGAATTCAATTTTCCTATCAAGACGCCCTGAACGAAGAAGTGCGGGATCCAAGATGTCTACACGGTTTGTAGCGGCAATGACCTGTACGGCAATAAGAAGCACTGTAGCTATAGGACAGACTATAGGGTCATGTGACATAGGACATACACGAGGCGCGCTCTACCTTCACTTGCGTGTTGGGTTGAAAGCCATCCAGCTGGTTCAGAAGCTCCAACATGGTTCTCTGCACCTCTCGGTCTCCAGCCTTCTCACTGTCAAACCTACAAGACATGGGGATGGAAGCTTGCTTTATCTCCTCAGCAGCCATGATGGAAGATGTTGCAGATAATACAAGGCTCTGTTCACATTTGCATGAGCTGTGACAGATGCAGCACATGACTGACGCCAATGGCTGCTGATAGGTAAGGTCATGGATGGTCCCATCTGACCCTGCAGAGCCTTAAAAGGTTTTTTCCCCACAAACAACACTTATCCCCCAATCACAGTATAGGGAATAAATGTCTGACGGCCCAACCAATGGGACCGCCAATGATCACAAGAACAATGTTCCCCAGATCCTCCACGTCAATGGGGCGGTGGTGCACACAAATGACTACCCCCCACAGTCCTATAGAAAAGATAGGAGATAGTCACCCCCCCTCTGCTCCAGTCACGTGCGGTACTCAGGAATCTCATGACTACTTGGGGTCCCCAGCAGTAGAGCCACCACTTATATGTGTTACTGTGAGAAAAAAACCTTAAAATAATGCTGTCTACTCCGGCAGCAGTCTATATTAGGACACATGGACAGGAGCACCGCCTATAGGATTTGATAGGCCTGGACTGTTCCCAGTGGACAGACCCTTTAACTGACCTCTGCTCTAGACCCTCTACATACAGAAGCTGTCAATCTGGAGAACTGATCCAACAACATGGTCATCACCAACTCCAGAAGGTTCCTGGCAATACACTTAATGTCACGTGTGGACAGACTGGCCGCAGGTCCACCCTCATGGTCAAGGCAGATGGCTCCACATACAGTGGATGTGACCCCTTCACTGAACTCCAGACTGTAGGAGAAAACTGACCTCTTAGTGCCAATAGCATCCAGCTCATCAATAAATATAATAGAAGGGGCCTTCTCCTTGGCCAGGGCAAAGGCATCTCTGACCAGCTTGGCTCCATCACCGATGAACATCTGAACTAACTGAGGACCAGCAAGTTTCAGGAAAGTGGCCTGAAAGAAGATGAAAGTCAATGGCAGTCACCACCTACAGTTAGGATTCCACTTTTCCAGCTTTAGTTCAGTCACTACCTACCTTGGTCTGCGCAGCACATGCTCTCGCTAGAAGGGTCTTTCCTGTACCAGGGGGTCCATACATGAGCACACCTTTAGGAGGTTGGATTCCCAAGTTCTCAAACTTCTCCTTGTGGTTCATGGGAAGAACGATGGCTTCTACCAGCTGTGTTGGAAAGATTTAGTAGTCAGGATTGAGTTATGAATAGCCAGAAGCATCTCTATAGTCTAGCACAAGACACTTACCTCCTGAATCTGCTTATCAAGACCCCCAATGTCACTGTACTGCTCAGTCGGCCTCTCATCCACTTCCATAGCTTTAACTCGGGAGTCGTACTCTGTAGGCAAGGTCTCCAGGATGAGATAGGAATCCTTATTCACCCCCTAAAAGCACAAAGAAAGTCATTTACATATCGGCCACACATTTACATTTAGGTCCATTCCATTAACAGAAGTTCTGGACTCACCACAAGGTCTCCAGGCTTCAGCTTCTCAGCATCAACCAAACCGATCACTGGCAAGAAGTATGTCTGGAGAAAATGGAGACAAACAAGGTGACCGCTCATATCACACCTACTCCATGATCTTCACGTGAGGACACTACATGTATGAGAAGATAACCTGACCACAATAAGGACATCATGGCTGGTTATCAGGAGGACACTACATGTATGAGAAGATAACCCGACCACAATAAGGACATCATGGCTGGTTATCAGGACACTACATGTACGAGAAGATAACCCGACCACAATAAGGACATCATGGCTGGTTATCAGGAGGACACTACATGTATGAGAAAATAACCCGACCACAATAAGGACATCATGGCTGGTTATCAGGAGAGGACACTACATGTATGAGAAGATAACCTGACCACAATAAGGACATCATGGCTGGTTATCAGGAGAGGACACTACATGTATGAGAAGGTAACCTGACCACAATAAGGACATCATGGCTGGTTATCAGGAGGACACTACATGTATGAGAAGATAACCTGACCACAATAAGGACATCATGGCTGGTTATCAGGAGAGGACACTACATGTATGAGAAGATAACCTGACCACAATAAGGACATCATGGCTGGTTATCAGGAGGACACTACATGTATGAGAAGGTAACCCGACCACAATAAGGACATCATGGCTGGTTATCAGGAGGGGACACTACATGTATGAGAAGATAACCCAACCACAATAAGGACATCATGGCTGGTTATCAGGAGGACACTACATGTATGAGAAGATAACCTGACCACAATAAGGACATCATGGCTGGTTATCAGGAGAGGACACTACATGTATGAGAAGATACCCGACCACAATAAGGACATCATGGCTGGTAATCAGGAGAGGACACTACATGTATGAGAAGATAACCCGACCACAATAAGGACATCATGGCTGGTTATCAGGAGGACACTACATGTATGAGAAGATGCCCCAACCACAATAAGGACATCATGGCTGGTTATCAGGAGGACACTACATGTATGAGAAGATAACCTGACCACAATAAGGACATCATGGCTGGTTATCAGGAGGACACTACATGTATGAGAAGATAACCTGACCACAATAAGGACATCATGGCTGGTTATCAGGAGGACACTACATGTATGAGAAGATAACCTGACCACAATAAGGACATCATGGCTGGTTATCAGGAGGACACTACATGTATGAGAAGATAACCTGAACACAATAAGGACATCATGTCTGGTTATCAGGAGGACACTACATGTATGAGAAGATAACCCGACCACAATAAGGACATCATGGCTGGTTATCAGGAGAGGACACTACATGTATGAGAAGATAACCTGACCACAATAAGGACATCATGGCTGGTTATCAGGAGAGGACACTACATGTATGAGAAAATAACCTGACCACAATAAGGACATCATGGCTGGTTATCAGGAGGGGACACTACATGTATGAGAAGATAACCTGACCACAATAAGGACATCATGGCTGGTAATCAGGAGAGGACACTACATGTATGAGAAGGTAACCTGACCACAATAAGGACATCATGGCTGGTTATCAGGAGGACACTACATGTATGAGAAGATAACCCGACCACAATAAGGACATCATGGCTGGTTATCAGGAGGGGACACTACATGTATGAGAAAATAACCTGACCACAATAAGGACATCATGGCTGGTTATCAGGAGGACACTACATGTATGAGAAGGTAACCTGACCACAATAAGGACATCATGGCTGGTTATCAGGAGAGGACACTACATGTATGAGAAAATAACCTGACCACAATAAGGACATCATGGCTGGTTATCAGGAGGGGACACTACATGTATGAGAAGATAACCTGACCACAATAAGGACATCATGGCTGGTTATCAGGAGGACACTACATGTATGAGAAGGTAACCTGACCACAATAAGGACATCATGGCTGGTTATCAGGAGAGGACACTACATGTATGAGAAGGTAACCTGACCACAATAAGGACATCATGGCTGGTTATCAGGAGAGGACACTACATGTATGAGAAAATAACCTGACCACAATAAGGACATCATGGCTGGTTATCAGGAGGGGACACTACATGTATGAGAAGATAACCTGACCACAATAAGGACATCATGGCTGGTAATCAGGAGAGGACACTACATGTATGAGAAGGTAACCTGACCACAATAAGGACATCATGGCTGGTTATCAGGAGGACACTACATGTATGAGAAGATAACCTGACCACAATAAGGACATCATGGCTGGTTATCAGGAGGGGACACTACATGTATGAGAAGATAACCTGACCACAATAAGGACATCATGGCTGGTTATCAGGAGGACACTACATGTATGAGAAGATAACCCGACCACAATAAGGACATCATGGCTGGTTATCAGGAGGGGACACTACATGTATGAGAAGATAACCTGACCACAATAAGGACATCATGGCTGGTTATCAAGGGTTAAAGGGATGGTCCAGTTTCACACAAATATCGAGAGATAAATCTTATTGTTTGTATTGTTAGAGTAAAATCCTCCATCTTTGTATTTTGTCAGTCATCTTGTAACCTTTCACACATAAACTGTGTAAGTAAGTCGCAGCTGGCTATTTGTATATCTTATCTTCATGGTATATGGAGGTCACTGAGACTCATTTAGCACCAACATGACATCTTATCTCTGTTTACATGATATATGCATATAGACATAGTGTGAGCTGCTAGTTCACACATAAGTGTTTTTGAAGCTTTCTTTGTTTAAGGACAAAGTACAAAGTCCATTAAGCTGTAATGATATGCAAAATACATAAGGCCTCAGCCAATAGTCATGTGCCAGGTTTATCTTATAACCAATTATTTTATGCCAACTATGTTAGAATAGTCCAACCTGCTCTTGTCTGTATTGTATTTAAACCACCTTTGTGCACCATTAAATTAGAACTCACTTGATACACCATCAGTTGTGTGTGTGTGGCTTCTCCAGACCTGATAATGGGTGTAATTACTTCAGGCCTGATATTTAATTTGGAACTCAGCAACATACTCTATCATGGGGACCCCTTAATGTCCCTAACAGAACCTGACGCCCATCGTGGGGAATCGATAATCGTTTAATGTGCAGCCGATAGTGTACTGATCCACTCACCAACCGATTTGGAGACGGGCCCGGAGGACCTCAGATGAATAAAACGGCGCTGTAACGGTAAGTCCTTTTCTTGCCAAATAACTAATCTGAGTTCCTACGTGTTCCGGATCCTGTGTGTCGGTGAGTGAAGATTAGTGCTGCATATGTTATAACAATCGATGCCATATTATATAGTGTGCAAGAACCTGAATAGTATGTTGTCTGTAGTGGGGTGGGAAATGTTATACCTCATTCTTTGTCTACTGTCCATGCTGTCATTTGGTTGTTACATCTGTTATAGAGTGTAAAAAGCGGTGCAGAAGAGAGAGTTATTCTTCATCCTTAATCCCTAGAGTTGCGAGAGTGGAAGTACTGAGTGATTGAAAAGTCCTTGTTTTGGACACTAAGGACTGAGTAGAATCTGAGTAAGTACATGCAATGATTCAGGGGTGTTCGATAGAGGGACACAGACAAAGTGGAGTCTGTGGAAACCAAATGAGGGTTTTGCCCTGAGCACTACGCCAGAACATGCACATTAGAGATTAGTTCAATGAAAACAGAGTGACTGTTTGGGAGGTCCCACTAGGTGAGTCAAAAGTGACCCTCTATTGTCTTAATTGCCCTAGAGGAGTGGGATGCTCACGGCTGACTGGCCATCAGCTATTATGGGGGAGGGACCCTCTGAGGTAGGGTACACCCCCATATGAACTAATAGGAATGGGAGAGAGAGAAGAAGATGCCGCTCAAAAAAAAAAAAAAAAAAAAAAAAGAGCAGGAGTTACCAATGGAGAATAGGCAGGACAGATACAGGGATAGAGGGTAACCAGGAAGTGTTTTAATTGTGGAAACCAGGGACACTTGGCTAGAGATTGCTGGTGTCCTAAGCGAAGGACAAAGGCTTTGAGTGTAAGGAAATGTATAGTGAGCATCCATTGACAGTCCAGCTAAAGGGTTAATGTGCTTGGCACTTAGCATTGTGTTGTTAGTTTGTTGGTTAGTGGAAAGTGGAAACATGATATGTTTTGTGGTGAGGATACTGCAGGTTAAGTGTAGGTATGTGTATACACATATGTGTGTATATAGGCTTGGGGGTGGACATTAAGTTATTTCTAGAATGTCTATAGTGTCCTTTTATTCAGGAAAGGTTTCCCATTTTGAGAATGCTCCTCTCATGGTAATGTTTTTAAAATTGGATAAATATGAGATCAACATTATTATGTTTATTTTATAGTAATATGCAAATTGGTAAGAAGATGAAGGCAACTATTTACATGTTTTGGTTTGTTTTCTCCTCAATATTTAGCTGTGCGGGAATTATAACTAACTCTGTGCCTATTTGTAGGAATAAGATTTGGCCGTCCCAAGAGAATAAGTGATATCACGGTACAAAATATATGAAAATTTTTATTTTAGTTCAGACAAGTTCTTTTTGATTTAATTGACATCTGTTTTGTTTTGTCTGGAGCTCCAGTGTGACGTTGCATGTTTGTATGGAAGGTTCAGAAAAGTGAATGGGCCCATATATGTGTGTCAGTTATATGTACATGTTACATGTGTCTGCTATGTGTACATGTTCTGTTTGTCCATGTCTGTATTGTTACATTTTCAGTCTCCACAGCGAGCAGATATTGAATGCTGATAACACAGAGGGTGGTGACAAGTAGATATGAGAGGGAGGCATAAAAGTTCTTTCCATTGTTGAATACATATATGTGTGTTCTGGTGTAAATGAGATGTACTTGATATACCATGTACATGTATTATGTACTCAGTGTGTATTGGTGCGTATGTGTATCAAATGTATCACATGGGCTTTACACTTGTAACATAAATATTTGTTATGGGTTTATACTATAATTCCAAGAATGTTAACAATCGGGATTTATTGTGTGAAAAAGTTATTCAGATGTTCCTTCTGATATGGGATTAGGCCCCATAGGGGTAGGCAATACATGTGAACTATCTTGCCACAAGGGGCACAGAACGCCCCTAACATGTACATGCAGGTAAAGATAAATTGCAGTTCTACAAAGTTAAAGTGGTGTTTCTGGGTCATTGTTTGCTACAAGGTGTTAGGTAGCTGTGTAAGTAGATCAGAAGTCACTCACATATCTGCTCTGTAATGGCTGATATATTTTGAGTATTTACTTACCTCAATGAATTTCTGGAGTGTTTAGAAGCTTTAAAGAACTGAATTTACTTGGGATTGTATAAATAAGTCTGCTGGGATATGTAGTACTACAGCTATGACAAGTGTGGGGAGAGTCAGCGCAGCTGCTTCCATGATAAGACACTGTTCACATGGGGTGATAAATCTTGCATTGGAAACAAAGATGACAATGGCTGGATATCTCAGGCTGCAGTGTGTCTTATCTATGTCTTCTAATGTAAGCTTTGCATTCTGTGCTGCACTACAAGTCCCTTCTAACCTGTTAACAATAGTTTCAGGGGAGGAGTAAGGAGAGTCAGATAACTTAAAATTAATTTTACTTTTGCTGATTTGGTTATGTAAATGATGAATCTATTGTTAACTCTGATGAGAATTCTTTTATTTTAGATGATTCTCGATTTGGGAATGATGGTGGATTCTGCACCAGATATGTCATGGTCACTGAATATGAGGTAAACCAAGGGTAAAACCAAGCACAAAGTAGAACCATTATGGAACTGTATGGGTCTCAGCTCATGAAGCTGAACTAGAAGCCATCACTGAGACAGGGTACAATGTCTGAGGGTAGGTGTTTGATATAGTGGGACTATGGTCCAATCTGGAGAGCGAGAGCTTTCTGTAGGGTTAATGTTAAGCCTAAAAGGATTTCCAGGCTGTTCAGGTAGTGATGCTGCCACCTCCACACAGGTGGGTATAGTCAGAAGTCAGGACACACACCAAGGCTGATATGAAAGGAAGTAGAGGTAACTTGTGGGCAGACACTGCCGCTAACCCAGTTGCAGAGGCCTAGGGGATATGCCTTACTGATAAGTGGTCACTATACTCGACCCAAACCCCCCTTTTAGCTCTCTTTTCAGGTTTTACAACACTGAGGCACCAAAAATGGTCCAGGACTACAGTGAAAGAGGATGTACAAGTCCTGATCTCCGGTGGTAAGAGAATATATTTACTGAGTGCATTGTCCCCACTGATGGCATAAAGCAGTGTTTAGGAGTAGCCATGTGTGACCTGGTGAGCAGAGGATGGGCGGCTGCAGGATTTAACATCACTACAGACACTGCATGGCATTTGTTAAATGCAAAGTAGGCCAAAAAGTGAAAAGTTTCTCAGAGCCAGGCCCAGAGCCCTTGTACCCGTTCCAGAGATTGCAGGTTAACTATATGCAGTTACTAAAGGTGAGATGGTATAAGTACGTGCTTGTGTGTATAGTTATCTATCTTCAGAAAAGTCTGAGGCATATCTGGTGAAGAAAGCCATCACAAACGGGGCTGCAGATAGACGGCTACTGAAGAAATAGTGTGTCACTTGTATTGGTATTTTCTGTAAGGTACCCTCCTAAGAGAAGAATTGGCTTTAACCCATGTCAAACTTTCTTTGGGGGTTGTATTCTTGGCAACTCCTACAGATGTGGTATGGTGTACTGACTGACTATGTGATGTATTGGCAAAAACATCTGACTAATGTATGGCTTTGAGTTTTCTCTCCTTCTCAGATTTTAAGTTAGTGGGCGGGACCTATTCATTTGAACCAAGAGATTGATGGTGATAAAGAGACACGTGAGAAAAACCTTGGAGCCAAGATTTGATGGTCCATTCCAAATGCTGATGATAACCAGTACTTCTGTGAAATTTGAAGGAGAGCCTAATTGTATCCATGCTTCATATTGCAAGAAAGTATCTACACACAAAGCGATGAAGATTCTCCTGATAATGCTGTTACAGATGGTCCTGACAATAAGCCTGCATAGAACATTTAACAATGAAGTGGGACAATAAGTTTCTTAAACATCATATGATTTTGATCGAAGATCTGAATGTGTCAGATTGTAGGATATGTCCTCATAACCCCATATTAGCCTAAGTCATGTCATATATAGCTGTTTCTTTGACGCAACAGGAAATGTTTGAAGTATATAGTTAAGAAGATACCACCTATAAACAAGTAGATATCAGCAAGTTGTAGTAAAAATCTTATGTTCATTTTGTTTGTTTAATATAAAACATATACAAAAGGATGAGCAGACCAAGATATAAAAGGCCAGAACTATGATTGAGATTAGGTTAGAATACAGGAACATATGAGGGGAATCTGGTAAAGTCCGGCAGTAGACATTAGGTCACTGAAGTACCTAAATATGAATTCCTGTATTCAGCCATCTCAAAATGGGGGAATGTTAGAGTAAAATCCTCCATCTTTGTATTTTGTCAGTCATCTTGTAACCTTTCACACATAAACTGTGTAAGTAAGTCGCAGCTGGCTATTTGTATATCTTATCTTCATGGTATATGGAGGTCACTGAGACTCATTTAGCACCAACATGACATCTTATCTCTGTTTACATGATATATGCATATAGACATAGTGTGAGCTGCTAGTTCACACATAAGTGTTTTTGAAGCTTTCTTTGTTTAAGGACAAAGTACAAAGTCCATTAAGCTGTAATGATATGCAAAATACATAAGGCCTCAGCCAATAGTCATGTGCCAGGTTTATCTTATAACCAATTATTTTATGCCAACTATGTTAGAATAGTCCAACCTGCTCTTGTCTGTATTGTATTTAAACCACCTTTGTGCACCATTAAATTAGAACTCACTTGATACACCATCAGTTGTGTGTGTGTGGCTTCTCCAGACCTGATAATGGGCGTAATTACTTCAGGCCTGATATTTAATTTGGAACTCAGCAACATACTCTATCATGGGGACCCCTTAATGTCCCCAACAGTATAATGAAAAGTTGTCCAATTTTCCAATAGACTTTCTGTAACAATTCCTTACGATTTTCCAGACTTCTGCTTTTGTCATTCATTCTACTTACTCCAGTGGATGAAAATCAGTCCTTGGTCATGTGATGTAGACACCGGTGCACGGCTCGTTACAATCACAGCACAGTAATTAGACATCGGCCTGGTAATGAGCAGTGCACATGCGTGTCCATCAAATGACCAAGGACTGATTTTCCTCCACTGGCAGTAAACAGAAGGAATGTCAATAAGTAGAGATCTGGAGAAGTGCGAGGAATTGATAGCGAAGACAGACCGGATAATTGGACAACTGTTCATTATACAAACTATTTGTCTCTCAATATTGGTCTGAAGCTGGACAGCCCCTTTAACTATTAGTTGACTACAAATCTACATACAGGGATGTTCCTTGGATTTTCCTACACAAGCCCATTCTGGCAGTGCTCGAGGCCATAAGTTTTCTGGGTTATGTGTGGATACTGGTGATGTCACTACCTATACGTTCCTACAGGAGGCGCTGTTTCTGACACCAGTCCTTTGAGTAACTCTGCTCACCTGTCGGGTAGATGTCTTTATTACTGCACATTTTCCCTTCCTCTGTGAATCCAGATCAATGTTGGCTCCATCTTCCTCCTGGTCATTGGGATCGACATCTAGCAGCTGAGAAGAGAGGACAGATCACACAGCTCAGACTGACAGATGACAGACATGTCACATGGGGGCTGACCGCTAGGGGGCGCCATACCTCAATGACGTTGGACACTAGATACGGCAGAGTCTTGTTCACTTTGATCTTCTCGCTGTTTTCTTTGATTTTGTCTTTCATGGCCTGTAGCTCGTGTGTGACACGCAGAACCTCGCTCTTCATGATCTGACGCATAAACATATACATACATGAATGGGGACCTATCTGGAACATGTTAGACTATGTTCACACGTGCACAGAAGACAACACGTGTCTGATACATGGAGGTCTCGCAGCTGGGACCCACTTCTATCGGATCTTGACATGCAGGTTCCACAGGTGGGCACTACAACTACCAGACATATATATATATATATATATATATATATATATATATATATATATATATATATATATATGGAGGCACTATAGAAATAAGAGCAAAGAAATCCTCCCATGTGATTGGTCAAAAATCACTAAATGTTTGTGATTCGCTCGTGCACTAAAGTATTGCAGCGACTGCCAGGTCAGCTCCGGCCTGATACATCATGGTTGTTAGACTTCACATACACACACATGGACAAAATTATTGGTCCCCTTGTTAAATGAAAGAAAACCCCCCAATGGTCCCAGAAATATCCGGAATCTGACACAAGAAATGAAAATTCTCTAAAAATGAAGAGATGAAGGTCAGACTTTGCGTTTCGCTCCTGACACGGCCGGGACAGAGATGACAGTTCCCGTAATATTTTGTTGCTCCTCCTTTTGGGGCAATCGCTGCGATCAGGCAATTCCTGTAACTGTCAGTGAGACTTCTGCCCCTCTCCGCAGGGATTTTGGGCCCCTCCTCTGCTCCAGTTGTCTCGGGTGTGAAGGGGCCTTCTCCAGACGACAGGTTTCAGCTCCTTCCACAGACGCTCCATAGGATTTAGGTGCAGGCCCATAAAAGCCACTTCAGAATAGTCCAATGTTCTCCTCTCAGCCATTCTTGGGGGGGGTTTGGGTCATTGTCCTGTTATAAGACCCAGGACCTGCGGCTGAGACCAAGCTTTCTGATACTGGGCCGCACATTTCTCTCTAGAATCCCTCGATAGTCTTGAGATTTCATTGTACCCTGCACAGATACAAGACCCAGAAGATAACAGAGCTCCTCCATGTGTCACAGTAGGGACATAACAGAGCTCCTCCATGTGTCACAGGAGGGACATAACAGAGCTCCTCCATGTGTCACAGGAGGGACATAACAGAGCTCCTCCATGTGTCACAGTAGGGACATAACAGAGCTCCTCCATGTGTCACAGGAGAGACATAACAGAGCTCCTCCGTGTGTCACAGGAGAGACATAACAGAGCTCCTCCATGTGTCACAGGAGAGACATAACAGAGCTCCTCCATGTGTCACAGTAGAGACATAACAGAGCTCCCTCCATGTGTCACAGTAGGGACATAACAGAGCTCCTCCATGTGTCACAGTAGGGACATAACAAAGCCCCCTCCATGTGTCACAGTAGGGACATAACAGAGCCTCCTCCATGTGTCACAGTAGGGACATAACAGAGCTCCTCCATGTGTCACAGTAGGGACATAACAGAGCTCCTCCATGTGTCACAGTAGGGACATAACAGAGCTCCTCCATGTGTCACAGTAGGGACATAACAGAGCCCCTCCATGTGTCACAGTAGGGACATAACAGAGCCCCCTCCATGTGTCTCAGTAGGGACATAACAAAGCTCCTCCATGTGTCACAGTAGGGACATAGCAGAGCTCCTCCATGTGTCACAGTAGGGACAAAGCAGAGCTCCTCCATGTGTCACAGTAGGGACATAACAGAGCCCCCTCCATGTGTCACAGTAGGGACATAACAGAGCCCCCTCCATGTGTCACAGTAGGGACATAACAGAGCTCCTCCATGTGTCACAGTAGGGACATAACAGAGCCTCCTCCATGTGTCACAGGAGGGACATAACAGAGCTCCTCCATGTGTCACAGTAGGGACATAACAGAGCTCCTCCATGTGTCACAGTAGGAACATAACAGAGCTCCTCCATGTGTCACAGTAAGGACATAACAGAGCTCCTCCATGTGTCACAGTAGGGACATAACAGAGCCTCCTCCATGTGTCACAGTAGGGACATAACAGAGCTCCTCCATGTGTCACAGTAGGGACATGACAGAGCTCCCTCCATGTGTCACAGTAGGGACATAACAGAGCTCCTCCATGTGTCACAGTAGGGACATAACAGAGCCCCCTCCATGTGTCACAGTAGGGACAAAGCAGAGCTCCTCCATGTGTCACAGTAGGGACATAACAGAGCTCCCTCCATGTGTCACAGTAGGGACATAACAGAGCCTCCTCCATGTGTCACAGTAGGGACATAACAGAGCCCCCTCCATGTGTCACAGTAGGGACATAACAGAGCTCCTCCATGTGTCACAGTAGGGACATAACAGAGCCCCCTCCATGTGTCACAGTAGGGACAAAGCAGAGCTCCTCCATGTGTCACAGTAGGGACATAACAGAGCTCCTCCATGTGTCACAGTAGGGACATAACAGAGCTCTTCCATGTGTCACAGGAGGGCCATAACAGAGCCCCCTCCATGTGTTACAGTAGGGACATAACAGAGCTCCTCCATGTGTCACAGTAGGGACATAACAGAGCTCTTCCATGTGTCACAGGAGGGCCATAACAGAGCTCATCCATGTGTCACAGTACGGACATGACAGAGTCCCCTCCATGTGTTACAGTAGGGACATGACAGAGCTCCCTCCATGTGTCACAGGAGGGACATAACAGAGCTCCTCCATGTGTCACAGTAGGGACATAACAGAGCTCCTCCATGTGTCACAGTAGGGACATAACAAAGCCTCCTCCATGTGTCACAGGAGGGACATAACAGAGCTCCTCCATGTGTCACAGTAGGGACATGACAGAGCTCCCTCCATGTGTCACAGGAGGGACATAACAGAGCTCCTCCATGTGTCACAGGAGGGACATAACAGAGCTCTTCCATGTGTCACAGGAGGGCCATAACAGAGCTCCTCCATGTGTCACAGTAGGGACAAAGCAGAGCTCCTCCATGTGTCACAGTAGGGACATAACAGAGCCCCCTCCATGTGTCACAGTAGGGACATAACAGAGCCCCCTCCATGTGTCTCAGTAGGGACATAACAGAGCCCCCTCCATGTGTCTCAGTAGGGACATAACAGAGCCCCCTCCATGTGTCTCAGTAGGGACATAACAGAGCCCCCTCCATGTGTCACAGTAGGGACATAACAGAGCCCCCTCCATGTGTCTCAGTAGGGACATAACAGAGCCCCCTCCATGTGTCTCAGTAGGGACATAACAGAGCTCCTCCATGTGTCACAGTAGGGACAAAGAAGAGCTCCTCCATGTGTCACAGTAGGGACATAGCAGAGCTCCTCCACGTGTCACAGTAGGGACAAAGCAGAGCTCCTCCATGTGTCACAGTAGGGACATAACAGAGCTCCTCCATGTGTCACATTAGGGACAAAGAAGAGCTCCTCCATGTGTCACAGTAGGGACATAACAGAGCTCCTCCATGTGTCACAGTAGGGACATAGCAGAGCTCCTCCATGTGTCACAGTAGGGACATAACAGAGCTCCTCCATGTGTCACAGTAGGGACATAACAGAGCTCCTCCATGTGTCACAGTAGGGACAGTCTTCTTCTCAGGACAGGCTTCATGTTTCCGTCTGTGACCATAGCGCTGATGGGCCAAAAAGTCTCCTCTGTCTATAGGACATTGTCCAGAAGCTTTGTGGTTGTCAGCATGGAGTCTGGTTATTACTTGTGTCAGATTCCGGTAAATTTTGGGACCATTGTGGGTTTTTCTCTCATTAAACGAAGGGGGCCAATAATTCTGTCCACGTGTGTAATATATATATATATATATATATATATATATATATATATATGATATGTGAAGTATATACCTATACCTACATATATTACAGTCTATATACTCCGCATGACTTGTATATTATTACAATATTCTCAGTACAGGACTCACCTTGATCTCACTGTCCAGGAGTCGGGTCCTCTGGATAATTTCTTCTGTTGACATCTTGAGGACCTCTTGTCCGACCCCATCCTGCTGTAATGTGAGAAGACAGAGTGAACATCACAACTACAATCCTTGCCGCCCCATAAGATACTGCTGAGGAATGTCATACAATATAATAAGAGATGTCAGACCGTTGCCTCAGCCATTCTTATATAGAGATTCTCAGATATAGAGGGAGTCGCAACGTCACTGATGGGTTTCCTTTAGCTGTTCCAACTGCACCTTATGCCAGTGAATGTGGACACTCAGAAATTCAGCAGGGTTGTTGGACGGTAAAACAAGCACCCTGATGTAATGGCGTGCGCTGTGGTCCTCTATCACATGACTACAGGTCACCATGTCGCTTCGCCACCTCTTTGCATCTTTATTTGGGGCCACAGATTACGGCACAGTTGGAATTTTTCTCTAGTGGTAAATGCCATCAGATAAGCTGATTAGACTCCTTAATGTCAGGTAGGCGGGGCTAGAGCAGATAGTCTAGGACCTCCCAACTGACAGTAGAAAGCCTAATTAACTTTGAAATCAGTGATTGTATAGGAATGGCGGTGGCTAGAGAATCAGTGACAGTGGCAGCTATTAATAGATGTGGAGTAATTTACAAGTAAGTGGCAGAAAATATAGAGCATATATATATATATATATATATATATATATTCGTCCTACGTGGACCCTCAAAGCATCACAGGACGCAGATTTCACGACATTGGATCCGACTCACTGACCAAATGGTTCAGATTATTTCAGCAACTATTTGATATCCATTTCTCAAACTACAGGTCCCTTTGGGAGGTCACATGTGATGACAGGACTGTCCTAGGTCAGTATATATGTACAGGACTGTCCTAGGTCAGTATATATGTACAGGACTGTCCTAGGTCAGTATATATGTACAGGACTGTCCTAGGTCAGTGTATATGTACAGGACTGTCCTAGGTCAGTGTATATGTACAGGACGGTCCTAGGTCAGTGTATATGTACAGGACGGTCCTAGGTCAGTGTATATGTACAGGACTGTCCTAGGTCAGTGTATATGTACAGGACTGTCCTAGGTCAGTGTATATGTACAGGACTGTCCTAGGTCAGTGTATATGTACAGGACTGTCCTAGGTCAGTGTATATGTACAGGACTGTCCTAGGTCAGTGTATATGTACAGGACTGTCCTAGGTCAGTGTATATGTACAGGACTGTCCTAGGTCAGTATATATGTACAGGACTGTCCTAGGTCAGTGTATATGTACAGGACTGTCCTAGGTCAGTGTATATGTACAGGACTGTCCTAGGTCAGTGTATATGTACAGGACGGTCCTAGGTCAGTGTATATGTACAGGACTGTCCTAGGTCAGTGTATATGTACAGGACTGTCCTAGGTCAGTATATATGTACAGGACTGTCCTAGGTCAGTGTATATGTACAGGACTGTCCTAGGTCAGTGTATATGTACAGGACTGTCCTAGGTCAGTGTATATGTACAGGACTGTCCTAGGTCAGTGTATATGTACAGGACTGTCCTAGGTCAGTATATATGTACAGGACTGTCCTAGGTCAGTGTATATGTACAGGACTGTCCTAGGTCAGTGTATATGTACAGGACTGTCCTAGGTCAGTGTATATGTACAGGACGGTCCTAGGTCAGTGTATATGTGACCCTGTACTGATGACATCACACTCATCGCTCACATGATACATCAGCAGATCCATTTCGATGTAATGGGTCGTGTTTCTGTTCACTGACAGCAAGCAGAGAATGTGTAAGTCTATGAGCAGAGATGTCCCATAAGAACCGGCAGCAGCAGCAGCCTCAGAGTCGCCATAACCTGACAGCCCCATCACATGATGTTACTATGACGATGCTCAGGACAGATGGACATCAATGTGGGGGGACCTGATGGGATGTGAATGAGGCCCCTCTGAGCACCTCCTAAAGGGGGCCGGAGCGCTGTCACCGACTACAAGGGGCCATTAATGGGGATTCTTTGTACCCCAATTGTGAAAGGTCAGACAACACGTTCTGGAGGAAAGCGCCCCAGTTCTCTTGACCCCCCCCCAATTCTGCACCTTATTAACTATGGATAGGGGTCACTATCTGTGACTGGGCAGATCTAGGAGAACTACAAGTGGCAGCATGTCATTGTGCGGCCTGCTATGATGGCGCTTCTCCTGAGAACCCTGCTCCGGCCTCCCTCACACTCCCAGCCCGCTACAGCAGCCATAGCGGCTCGTCTCTCCCCGTCTTCTCCCCGCTCACCTCGGTTTCATCCCACACAGACGCCATGTTTACTTCCTTTCACAGGCCGGGTGAGTTCGCACTATCACCGCCGGAAGTAGAGGGATAGAGAGCAACGAACACCCGACTTCCGGTACCACTTGTAAAGTCCTCCCCGCCGCTCTGCTGTGGAGAGCGGGGTTCCGGAAGTCACGTGACCAGGCAGAACGCTGCTGACTGTTGTCTGAGGTGACGCCATTTTGGATACTGGCAAGAGAGCCAGGCTGTGAGTGACCATGGGCCTGAGTACTGGGGGGGGGGGGGGGGGGGGTAAAGTTTTATCCAGAAACAGCGCCCCAGTTATACACAGCTTGTGTGTGGTATTACATTCTAATGAACACAGCTGAGCCATGTGACTATGGCCTGAGACACGAAGCAACCACAACCTGCCTGATAATACTGAGTAAGATGGCTTGTTAGCAATACAAAGAGAAGCCTGTAGCTCAGCACATGTATCAGCAGGATCTTCAGGGTGCGCGGCCACAAGACTCCGGGCTCACACGGCTGAGGGCCAAACAGGTAAGAAAGAACTTGTCTGCTCCGCGCTCCTTCATGAATCCTAGCTATGATTAAGGGGTTAGAAGCCCAGAAACACGTCAGCCAGTCCGCCATGGGTCACACGGTAGCGCCTCGTCACTGTCACCGGCTAAGCCCAGAAACGCGTCAGCCAGTCCGCCATGGGTAACACTGTAGCGCCTCGTCACTGTCACCGGCTAAGCCCAGAAACGTGTCAGCCAGTCCGCCATGGGTCACACGGTAGCGCCTCGTCACTGTCACCGGCTAAGCCCAGAAACGCGTCAGCCAGTCCGCCATGGGTAACACTGTAGCGCCTTGTCACTGTCACCGGCTAAGCCCAGAAACGCGTCAGCCAGTCCGCCATGGGTCACACGGTAGCGCCTCGTCACTGTCACCGGCTAAGCCCAGAAACGCGTCAGCCAGTCCGCCATGGGTAACACTGTAGCGCCTTGTCACTGTCACCGGCTAAGCCCAGAAACGCGTCAGCCAGTCCGCCATGGGTAACACTGTAGCGCCTCGTCACTGTCACCGGCTAAGCCCAGAAACGCGTCAGCCAGTCCGCCATGGGTCACGCTGTAGCGCCTCTTCACTGTCACCGGCTAAGCCCAGAAACGCGTCAGCCAGTCCGCCATGGGTCACACGGTAGCGCCTCGTCACTGTCACCGGCTAAGCCCAGAAACGCGTCAGCCAGTCCGCCATGGGTCACACTGTAGCGCCTCGTCACTGTCACCAGCTAAGCCCAGAAACGCGTCAGCCAGTCCGCCATGGGTAACACTGTAGCGCCTTGTCACTGTCACCGGCTAAGCCCAGAAACGCGTCAGCCAGTCCGCCATGGGTCACACTGTAGCGCCTTGTCACTGTCACCGGCTAAGCCCAGAAACGCGTCAGCCAGTCCGCCATGGGTCACGCTGTAGCGCCTTGTCACTGTCACCGGCTAAGCCCAGAAACGCGTCAGCCAGTCCGCCATGGGTCACACTGTAGCGCCTCGTCACTGTCACCGGCTAAGCCCAGAAACGCGTCAGCAGTCCGCCATGGGTCACGCTGTAGCGCCTCTTCACTGTCACCGGCTAAGCCCAGAAACGCGTCAGCCAGTCCGCCATGGGTCACACGGTAGCGCCTCGTCACTGTCACCGGCTAAGCCCAGAAACGCGTCAGCCAGTCCGCCATGGGTCACACTGTAGCGCCTCGTCACTGTCACCAGCTAAGCCCAGAAACGCGTCAGCCAGTCCGCCATGGGTCACGCTGTAGCACCTCGTCACTGTCACCAGCTAAGCCCAGAAACGCGTCAGCCAGTCCGCCATGGGTCACGCTGTAGCGCCTCGTCACTGTCACCAGCTAAGCCCAGAAACGCGTCAGCTAGTCCGCCATGGGTCACGCTGTAGCGCCTCGTCACTGTCACCGGCTAAGCCCAGAAACGCGTCAGCCAGTCCGCCATGGGTAACACTGTAGCGCCTTGTCACTGTCACCGGCTAAGCCCAGAAACGCGTCAGCCAGTCCGCCATGGGTCACACTGTAGCGCCTTGTCACTGTCACCGGCTAAGCCCAGAAACGCGTCAGCCAGTCCGCCATGGGTCACGCTGTAGCGCCTTGTCACTGTCACCGGCTAAGCCCAGAAACGCGTCAGCCAGTCCGCCATGGGTCACACTGTAGCGCCTCGTCACTGTCACCGGCTAAGCCCAGAAACGCGTCAGCAGTCCGCCATGGGTCACGCTGTAGCGCCTCTTCACTGTCACCGGCTAAGCCCAGAAACGCGTCAGCCAGTCCGCCATGGGTCACACGGTAGCGCCTCGTCACTGTCACCGGCTAAGCCCAGAAACGCGTCAGCCAGTCCGCCATGGGTCACACTGTAGCGCCTCGTCACTGTCACCAGCTAAGCCCAGAAACGCGTCAGCCAGTCCGCCATGGGTCACACTGTAGCGCCTCGTCACTGTCACCGGCTTGTCTTTAGATGGAAAATTAAAAGCTAAATTTTAAGGATACTGAAGGAGCAGAAAAGTTTTATCTTTATTACCTGTCTGGCTTGTTAGCAGCGGGCCTAGCCATAGTCAACCCGCTGACCAGTCAGAAGACTCCTCTCATACTCAGAGTCATTGGGACATCTCCAGCAGCCATGTCAGCAGGATAAGGGGGTCCTCCGACCCCCGGGTCTCTCTCATTCACTGGTAGTCACCTGTATTCTGGGGGGACTAGATCATTATAATAGTACAGCGGCTGTCCTCCATTACTAGTAATGACCATCGCATTCAGGACAGGCTGGAGAAGCTGCCACATGACAGCCGCTCCATTCTCTGCGGCATGCTATCTATAGACCACTGGTTCTTAACCTTGTTTGAGGTCCCGACCCCACCAGTCTCCTCTGCACATTCACCAAACCCTTCTTTAGTCATAAATCAAATATGATTTATTTCCAAATTCAAGACATAGGTGTATGTTCTATTACTGGGACACAAAATGAACCGGGCATAGGGCCTAGGGTGCGATGGAACCCCGGATAAGAACCACTGCTATAGACTATAGCTATATACCTTCTCTAGCTACGGCCTCATTCACACATCTGTTTCCAACGTGTGTGTGTGTATGTATGTGTGTATGTGTATGTATGTGCGTGTGTATGTGTGTGTGTATGTATGTATGCGTGTGTATGTATGTATGTGCGTATGTATGTGTGTATATGTATGTGCGTGTGTATGTGTGTATGTATGTATGCGTGTGTATGTATGTATGTGTGTATGTATATGTGTGTGTATGTATGTATGTGTTTATGTAAGTATGTGTGTATGTAAGTATGTGTGTATATATGTATGTGCGTATGTATGTGTGTATGTAAGTATGTATATGTATGTATGTGTGTATGTATGTGTGTGTTGGTTGATCCCTTTTCACACCCATTTTTTAAAAGTATTTCGATGTTTGTCGCTGTCTTTGGCTCCAGAAAAAATAGAAGGACAAACAGAAGCCGTACGTGTGCACGATAAATGTGGCAGTATATAGGTGAGATAAATGTGGCAGTATATGGGTGGGATACATGTGGCAGTATATGGGTGGGATAAATGTGGCAGTATATGGGTGGGATAAATGTGGCAGTATATGGGTGGGATACATGTGGCAGTATATGGGTGGGATAAATGTGGCAGTATATAGGTGGGATAAATGTGGCAGTATATAGGTGGGATAAATGTGGCAGTATATAGGTGGGATACATGTGGCAGTATATAGGTGGGATAAATGTGGCAGTATATAGGTGAGATAAATGTGGCAGTATATAGGTGGGATAAATGTGGCAGTATATAGGTGGGATAAATGTGGCAGTATATGGGTGGGATAAATGTGGCAGTATATGGGTGGGATAAATGTGGCAGTATATCAATGGGATACATGTGGCAGTATATAGGTGGGATAAATGTGGCAGTATATAGATGGGATACATGTGGCAGTATATCAATGGGATACATGTGGCAGTATATGGGTGGGATAAATGTGGCAGTATATAGGTGAGATAAATGTGGCAGTATATGGGTGGGATACATGTGGCAGTATATAGGTGGGATAAATGTGGCAGTATATGGGTGGGATACATGTGGCAGTATATTGGTGGGATAAATGTGGCAGTATATGGGTGGGATAAATGTGGCAGTATATAGGTGAGATAAATGTGGCAGTATATGGGTGGGATACATGTGGCAGTATATAGGTGGGATAAATGTGGCAGTATATAGGTGGGATAAATGTGGCAGTATATAGATGGGATACATGTGGCAGTATATAGGTGGGATAAATGTGGCAGTATATGGGTGGGATAAATGTGGCAGTATATAGATGGGATACATGTGGCAGTATATAGGTGGGATAAATGTGGCAGTATATAGGTGAGATAAATGTGGCAGTATATAGATGGGATACATGTGGCAGTATATGGGTGGGATAAATGTGGCAGTATATGGGTGGGATAAATGTGGCAGTATATAGGTGAGATAAATGTGGCAGTATATGGGTGAGATAAATGTGGCAGTATATGGGTGAGATAAATGTGGCAGTATATAGATGGGATACATGTGGCAGTATATGGGTGGGATAAATGTGGCAGTATATGGGTGGGATAAATGTGGCAGTATATGGGTGAGATAAATGTAGCAGTATATGGGTGGGATAAATGTGGCAGTATATGGGTGGGATAAATGTGGCAGTATATGGGTGGGATACATGTGGCAGTATATGGGTGAGATAAATGTGGCAGTATATAGGTGAGATAAATGTGGCAGTATATAGATGGGATACATGTGGCAGTATATGGGTGGGATAAATGTGGCAGTATATAGGTGAGATAAATGTGGCAGTATATGGGTGAGATAAATGTGGCAGTATATGGGTGGGATAAATGTGGCAGTATATGGGTGGGATAAATGTGGCAGTATATGGGTGAGATAAATGTGGCAGTATATGGGTGGGATAAATGTGGCAGTATATGGGTGGGATAAATGTGGCAGTATATGGGTGGGATAAATGTGGCAGTATATGGGTGGGATAAATGTGGCAGTATATAGATGGGATACATGTGGCAGTATATGGGTGAGATAAATGTGGCAGTATATAGATGGGATACATGTGGCAGTATATGGGTGGGATAAATGTGGCAGTATATAGATGGGATACATGTGGCAGTATATGGGTGGGATAAATGTGGCAGTATATGGGTGGGATAAATGTGGCAGTATATGGGTGGGATAAATGTGGCAGTATATGGGTGAGATAAATGTGGCAGTATATGGGTGGGATAAATGTGGCAGTATATGGGTGAGATAAATGTGGCAGTATATGGGTGGGATAAATGTGGCAGTATATGGGTGGGATAAATGTGGCAGTATATGGGTGAGATAAATGTGGCAGTATATAGATGGGATACATGTGGCAGTATATGGGTGAGATAAATGTGGCAGTATATAGATGGGATACATGTGGCAGTATATGGGTGGGATAAATGTGGCAGTATATAGATGGGATACATGTGGCAGTATATGGGTGGGATAAATGTGGCAGTATATGGGTGGGATAAATGTGGCAGTATATGGGTGGGATAAATGTGGCAGTATATGGGTGAGATAAATGTGGCAGTATATAGGTGAGATAAATGTGGCAGTATATAGATGGGATACATGTGGCAGTATATGGGTGGGATAAATGTGGCAGTATATAGGTGAGATAAATGTGGCAGTATATGGGTGGGATAAATGTGGCAGTATATGGGTGAGATAAATGTGGCAGTATATGGGTGAGATAAATGTGGCAGTATATGGGTGAGATAAATGTGGCAGTATATAGATGGGATACATGTGGCAGTATATGGGTGGGATAAATGTGGCAGTATATGGGTGGGATAAATGTGGCAGTATATGGGTGGGATAAATGTGGCAGTATATGGGTGGGATACATGTGGCAGTATGTAGGTGAGATAAATGTGGCAGTATATAGATGGGATACATGTGGCAGTATATAGATGGGATACATGTGGCAGTATATAGGTGAGATAAATGTGGCAGTATATGGGTGGGATAAATGTGGCAGTATATGGGTGGGATAAATGTGGCAGTATATGGGTGGGATAAATGTGGCAGTATATGGGTGGGATACATGTGGCAGTATATAGGTGAGATAAATGTGGCAGTATATGGGTGAGATAAATGTGGCAGTATATGGGTGGGATAAATGTGGCAGTATATGGGTGGGATACATGTGGCAGTATATGGGTGGGATAAATGTGGCAGTATATAGGTGAGATAAATGTGGCAGTATCTGGGTGAGATAAATGTGGCAGTATATGGGTGAGATAAATGTGGCAGTATATGGGTGAGATAAATGTGGCAGTATATGGGTGGGATAAATGTGGCAGTATATGGGTGGGATAAATGTGGCAGTATATGGGTGGGATACATGTGGCAGTATATGGGTGAGATAAATGTGGCAGTATATAGGTGAGATAAATGTGGCAGTATATAGATGGGATACATGTGGCAGTATATGGGTGGGATAAATGTGGCAGTATATAGGTGAGATAAATGTGGCAGTATATGGGTGAGATAAATGTGGCAGTATATGGGTGGGATAAATGTGGCAGTATATGGGTGGGATAAATGTGGCAGTATATGGGTGAGATAAATGTGGCAGTATATGGGTGGGATAAATGTGGCAGTATATGGGTGGGATAAATGTGGCAGTATATGGGTGGGATAAATGTGGCAGTATATGGGTGGGATAAATGTGGCAGTATATAGATGGGATACATGTGGCAGTATATGGGTGAGATAAATGTGGCAGTATATAGATGGGATACATGTGGCAGTATATGGGTGGGATAAATGTGGCAGTATATAGATGGGATACATGTGGCAGTATATGGGTGGGATAAATGTGGCAGTATATGGGTGGGATAAATGTGGCAGTATATGGGTGGGATAAATGTGGCAGTATATGGGTGAGATAAATGTGGCAGTATATGGGTGGGATAAATGTGGCAGTATATGGGTGAGATAAATGTGGCAGTATATGGGTGGGATAAATGTGGCAGTATATATTGGTGGGATAAATGTGGCAGTATATGGGTGAGATAAATGTGGCAGTATATAGATGGGATACATGTGGCAGTATATGGGTGAGATAAATGTGGCAGTATATAGATGGGATACATGTGGCAGTATATGGGTGGGATAAATGTGGCAGTATATAGATGGGATACATGTGGCAGTATATGGGTGGGATAAATGTGGCAGTATATGGGTGGGATAAATGTGGCAGTATATGGGTGGGATAAATGTGGCAGTATATGGGTGAGATAAATGTGGCAGTATATAGGTGAGATAAATGTGGCAGTATATAGATGGGATACATGTGGCAGTATATGGGTGGGATAAATGTGGCAGTATATAGGTGAGATAAATGTGGCAGTATATGGGTGGGATAAATGTGGCAGTATATGGGTGAGATAAATGTGGCAGTATATGGGTGAGATAAATGTGGCAGTATATGGGTGAGATAAATGTGGCAGTATATAGATGGGATACATGTGGCAGTATATGGGTGGGATAAATGTGGCAGTATATGGGTGGGATAAATGTGGCAGTATATGGGTGGGATAAATGTGGCAGTATATGGGTGGGATACATGTGGCAGTATGTAGGTGAGATAAATGTGGCAGTATATAGATGGGATACATGTGGCAGTATATAGATGGGATACATGTGGCAGTATATAGGTGAGATAAATGTGGCAGTATATGGGTGGGATAAATGTGGCAGTATATGGGTGGGATAAATGTGGCAGTATATGGGTGGGATAAATGTGGCAGTATATGGGTGGGATACATGTGGCAGTATATAGGTGAGATAAATGTGGCAGTATATGGGTGAGATAAATGTGGCAGTATATGGGTGGGATAAATGTGGCAGTATATGGGTGGGATACATGTGGCAGTATATGGGTGGGATAAATGTGGCAGTATATAGGTGAGATAAATGTGGCAGTATCTGGGTGAGATAAATGTGGCAGTATATGGGTGAGATAAATGTGGCAGTATATAGATGGGATACATGTGGCAGTATATGGGTGGGATAAATGTGGCAGTATATAGATGGGATACATGTGGCAGTATATGGGTGGGATAAATGTGGCAGTATATAGGTGGGATAAATGTGGCAGTATATAGGTGGGATAAATGTGGCAGTATATAGGTGGGATAAATGTGGCAGTATATGGGTGGGATACATGTGGTAGTATTAGGAAGATACTGGGAGCAAAGATTTATGGGTCTCCTGACCTGTGACCCCCACAATAATGGGGTCTCCAGTCTTCTCTAGATCCTGTTGTATCAAAGAGAATATTCACACAATGTAAATTTAGTGGAGCTTGGTCTGTGTTTATTTGGGGGGCTGGCTCTTAGGCTCTGTATTTGGAGGGGCTGACTCTTAGGGTGTGTATTTGGGGGACCGGATCCTGGGTCTGTACTTATTTGGGGGTCTGGACCCTGGGTTCTGTATTTGGGGACTGGCTCTTAGGTTCTGTATTTGGGGGGCTGGACCCTGGGTTCTGTATTTGGGGACTGGCTCTTAGGTTCTGTATTTTGGGGGCTGGATTCTGGGTTCTGTATTTGGGGGGCTGGATTCTGGGTCCTGTATTTGGGGACTGGCTCTTAGGTTCTGTATTTGGTGGGCTGGACCCTGGGTTCTGTATTTGGGGACTGTCTCTTAGGTTCTGTATTTGGTGGGCTGGACCCTGGGTTCTGTATTTGGGGACTGTCTCTTAGGTTCTGTATTTGGGGACTGGCTCTTAGGTTCTGTATTTGGGGGGCTGGACCCTGGGTTCTGTATTTGGGGACTGGCTCTTAGGTTCTGTATTTTGGGGGCTGGATTCTGGGTTCTGTATTTGGGGGGCTGGATTCTGGGTCCTGTATTTGGGGACTGGCTCTTAGGTTCTGTATTTGGTGGGCTGGACCCTGGGTTCTGTATTTGGGGACTGTCTCTTAGGTTCTGTATTTGGTGGGCTGGACCCTGGGTTCTGTATTTGGGGACTGTCTCTTAGGTTCTGTATTTGGGGACTGGCTCTTAGGTTCTGTATTTGGGGACTGGCTCTTAGGTTCTGTATTTGGTGGGCGGGACCCTGGGTTCTGTATTTGGGGACTGGCTCTTAGGTTCTGTATTTGGGGACTGGCTCTTAGGTTCTGTATTTGGGGGGCTGGACCCTGGGTTCTGTATTTGGGGACTGGCTCTTAGGTTCTGTATTTGGGGGGCTGGATTCTGGGTTCTGTATTTGGTGGGCTGGACCCTGGGTTCTGTATTTGGGGGGCTGGACCCTGGGTTCTGTATTTGGGGAGTGGCTCTTAGGTTCTGTATTTGGGGGACTGGACCCTGGGTTCTGTATTTGGGGACTGGCTCTTAGGTTCTGTATTTGGTGGGCTGGACCCTGGGTTCTGTATTTGGGGGGCTGGACCCTGGGTTCTGTATTTGGTGGGCTGGACCCTGGGTTCTGTATTTGGGGTCTGGCTCTTAGGTTCTGTATTTGGGGTCTGGACCCTGGGTTCTGTATTTGGGGGGCTGGATTCTGGGTTCTGTATTTGGGGGGCTGGCTCTTAGGTTCTGTATTTGGGGGGCTGGACCCTGGGTTCTGTATTTGGGGACTGGCTCTTAGGTTCTGTATTTGGGGACTGGCTCTTAGGTTCTGTATTTGGTGGGCTGGACCCTGGGTTCTGTATTTGGGGACTGGCTCTTAGGTTCTGTATTTGGGGGGCTGGACCCTGGGTTCTGTATTTGGGGTCTGGCTCTTAGGTTCTGTATTTGGGGTCTGGCTCTTAGGTTCTGTATTTGGGGGGCTGGACCCTGGTTTCTGTATTTGGGGGGCTGGACCCTGGGTTCTGTATTTGGGGGGCTGGACCCTGGGTTCTGTATTTGGGGTCTGGCTCTTAGGTTCTGTATTTGGGGGGCTGGACCCTGGGTTCTGTATTTGGGGGGCTGGATTCTGGGTTCTGTATTTGGGGGGCTGGCTCTTAGGTTCTGTATTTGGGGGGCTGGACCCTGGGTTCTGTATTTGGGGACTGGCTCTTAGGTTCTGTATTTGGGGACTGGCTCTTAGGTTCTGTATTTGGTGGGCTGGACCCTGGGTTCTGTATTTGGGGACTGGCTCTTAGGTTCTGTATTTGGGGTCTGGCTCTTAGGTTCTGTATTTGGGGGGCTGGACCCTGGTTTCTGTATTTGGGGGGCTGGACCCTGGGTTCTGTATTTGGGGGGCTGGACCCTGGGTTCTGTATTTGGGGTCTGGCTCTTAGGTTCTGTATTTGGGGGGCTGGACCCTGGGTTCTGTATTTGGGGTCTGGCTCTTAGGTTCTGTATTTGGGGGGCTGGACCCTGGTTTCTGTATTTGGGGGGCTGGACCCTGGGTTCTGTATTTGGGGTCTGGCTCTTAGGTTCTGTATTTGGGGGGCTGGACCCTGGGTTCTGTATTTGGGGTCTGGCTCTTAGGTTCTGTATTTGGGGTCTCGCTCTTAGGTTCTGTATTTGGGGGGCTGGATTCTGGGTTCTGTATTTGGGGACTGGCTCTTAGGTTCTGTATTTGGGGGGCTGGACCCTGGGTTCTGTATTTGGGGACTGGCTCTTAGGTTCTGTATTTGGGGACTGGCTCTTAGGTTCTGTATTTGGGGCTGGCTCTTAGGTTCTGTATTTGGGGTCTGGCTCTTAGGTTCTGTATTTGGGGGGCTGGATTCTGGGTTCTGTATTTGGGGACTGGCTCTTAGGTTCTGTATTTGGGGTCTGGCTCTTAGGTTCTGTATTTGGGGACTGGCTCTTAGGTTCTGTATTTGGTGGGCTGGACCCTGGGTTCTGTATTTGGTGGGCTGGACCCTGGGTTCTGTATTTGGGGGGCTGGACCCTGGGTTCTGTATTTGGGAGGCTGGACCCTGGGTTCTGTATTTGGGGGGCTGGACCCTGGGTTCTGTATTTGGGGTCTGGCTCTTAGGTTCTGTATTTGGGGGTCTGGACCCTGGGTTCTGTATTTGGGGTCTGGCTCTTAGGTTCTGTATTTGGTGGGCTGGACCCTGGGTTCTGTATTTGGGGGGCTGGACCCTGGGTTCTGTATTTGGGGGGCTGGACCCTGGGTTCTGTATTTGCTGGGCTGGACCCTGGGTTCTGTATTTGGTGGGCTGGACCCTGGGTTCTGTATTTGGTGGGCTGGACCCTGGGTTCTGTATTTGGGGGGCTGGACCCTGGGTTCTGTATTTGGGGACTGGCTCTTAGGTTCTGTATTTGGGGACTGGCTCTTAGGTTCTGTATTTGGTGGGCTGGACCCTGGGTTCTGTATTTGGGGACTGGCTCTTAGGTTCTGTATTTGGGGGGCTGGACCCTGGGTTCTGTATTTGGGGTCTGGCTCTTAGGTTCTGTATTTGGGGTCTGGCTCTTAGGTTCTGTATTTGGGGGGCTGGACCCTGGTTTCTGTATTTGGGGGGCTGGACCCTGGGTTCTGTATTTGGGGGGCTGGACCCTGGGTTCTGTATTTGGGGTCTGGCTCTTAGGTTCTGTATTTGGGGGGCTGGACCCTGGGTTCTGTATTTGGGGGGCTGGATTCTGGGTTCTGTATTTGGGGGGCTGGCTCTTAGGTTCTGTATTTGGGGGGCTGGACCCTGGGTTCTGTATTTGGGGACTGGCTCTTAGGTTCTGTATTTGGGGACTGGCTCTTAGGTTCTGTATTTGGTGGGCTGGACCCTGGGTTCTGTATTTGGGGACTGGCTCTTAGGTTCTGTATTTGGGGTCTGGCTCTTAGGTTCTGTATTTGGGGGGCTGGACCCTGGTTTCTGTATTTGGGGGGCTGGACCCTGGGTTCTGTATTTGGGGGGCTGGACCCTGGGTTCTGTATTTGGGGTCTGGCTCTTAGGTTCTGTATTTGGGGGGCTGGACCCTGGGTTCTGTATTTGGGGTCTGGCTCTTAGGTTCTGTATTTGGGGGGCTGGACCCTGGTTTCTGTATTTGGGGGGCTGGACCCTGGGTTCTGTATTTGGGGTCTGGCTCTTAGGTTCTGTATTTGGGGGGCTGGACCCTGGGTTCTGTATTTGGGGTCTGGCTCTTAGGTTCTGTATTTGGGGTCTCGCTCTTAGGTTCTGTATTTGGGGGGCTGGATTCTGGGTTCTGTATTTGGGGACTGGCTCTTAGGTTCTGTATTTGGGGTCTGGCTCTTAGGTTCTGTATTTGGGGGGCTGGACCCTGGGTTCTGTATTTGGGGTCTGGCTCTTAGGTTCTGTATTTGGGGCTGGCTCTTAGGTTCTGTATTTGGGGTCTGGCTCTTAGGTTCTGTATTTGGGGGGCTGGATTCTGGGTTCTGTATTTGGGGACTGGCTCTTAGGTTCTGTATTTGGGGTCTGGCTCTTAGGTTCTGTATTTGGGGACTGGCTCTTAGGTTCTGTATTTGGTGGGCTGGACCCTGGGTTCTGTATTTGGTGGGCTGGACCCTGGGTTCTGTATTTGGGGTCTGGCTCTTAGGTTCTGTATTTGGGGGGCTGGACCCTGGTTTCTGTATTTGGGGGGCTGGACCCTGGGTTCTGTATTTGGGGTCTGGCTCTTAGGTTCTGTATTTGGGGGGCTGGACCCTGGGTTCTGTATTTGGGGTCTGGCTCTTAGGTTCTGTATTTGGGGTCTCGCTCTTAGGTTCTGTATTTGGGGGGCTGGATTCTGGGTTCTGTATTTGGGGACTGGCTCTTAGGTTCTGTATTTGGGGTCTGGCTCTTAGGTTCTGTATTTGGGGGGCTGGACCCTGGGTTCTGTATTTGGGGTCTGGCTCTTAGGTTCTGTATTTGGGGCTGGCTCTTAGGTTCTGTATTTGGGGTCTGGCTCTTAGGTTCTGTATTTGGGGGGCTGGATTCTGGGTTCTGTATTTGGGGACTGGCTCTTAGGTTCTGTATTTGGGGTCTGGCTCTTAGGTTCTGTATTTGGGGACTGGCTCTTAGGTTCTGTATTTGGTGGGCTGGACCCTGGGTTCTGTATTTGGTGGGCTGGACCCTGGGTTCTGTATTTGGGGGGCTGGACCCTGGGTTCTGTGTTTGGGAGGCTGGACCCTGGGTTCTGTATTTGGGGGCTGGACCCTGGGTTCTGCATTTGGGGTCTGGCTCTTAGGTTCTGTATTTGGGGGTCTGGACCCTGGGTTCTGTATTTGGGGTCTGGCTCTTAGGTTCTGTATTTGGTGGGCTGGACCCTGGGTTCTGTATTTGGGGGGCTGGACCCTGGGTTCTGTATTTGGGGGGCTGGACCCTGGGTTCTGTATTTGGTGGGCTGGACCCTGGGTTCTGTATTTGGTGGGCTGGACCCTGGGTTCTGTATTTGGTGGGCTGGACCCTGGGTTCTGTATTTGGGGGGCTGGACCCTGGGTTCTGTATTTGGGGTCTGGCTCTTAGGTTCTGTATTTGGGGTCTGGCTCTTAGGTTCTGTATTTGGGGGGCTGGATTCTGGGTTCTGTATTTGGGGACTGGCTCTTAGGTTCTGTATTTGGGGTCTGGCTCTTAGGTTCTGTATTTGGTGGGCTGGACCCTGGGTTCTGTATTTGGTGGGCTGGACCCTGGGTTCTGTATTTGGTGGGCTGGACCCTGGGTTCTGTATTTGGTGGGCTGGACCCTGGGTTCTGTATTTGGTGGGCTGGACCCTGGGTTCTGTATTTGGTGGGCTGGACCCTGGGTTCTGTATTTGGGGGCTGGACCCTGGGTTCTGTATTTGGGGGGCTGGACCCTGGGTTCTGTATTTGGGGGGCTGGACCCTGGGTTCTGTATTTGGGGGGCTGGACCCTGGGTTCTGTATTTGGGGGGCTGGACCCTGGGTTCTGTATTTGGGGGGCTGGACCCTGGGTTCTGTATTTGGGGGGTTGGATTCTGGGTTCATCCAAGCAGATGACCGCTGATTGCTGGGGGTCCTGGTTAGGGGGTTTGGCTGACCCTCACTTGCAGGACACTTCCTTCTTGTTCAGACCATCTGGGCAATGTTGGAATAGAAGCAGCCGGGAATCGGAGAGGTCGGCTTCACTTTTGAGAACTTTTTTTTATTTTCTGCTGAAACCCCCTTTAATAAATCGCCATAAGCCCCAATAAAAGGGTTTTAGCTCCTCAGGCAGTCAGTCCGTTGTGCCGCTCCCAGCCCTTTGGGTCGTGCCCCCATTTTCCTTGTTTATCAGCCTCATCCTATGAGTTTCTTGGCTTTGGTTCAACTGAAAATACAAGAGAGAAAACAAGTCTGTATGTAGCGGTGAGTTGTTAGGCGGTCGCTCTCATCATGTTCCATATCAGCGCTCGCCATGTCGTCACCCCACACCGTCTCCCTCCCTTCTCCGGCTATATAAACCCAGGGATCCATCCTCATCACATTTCGCCCGTCCGTCACCATGCTGCCCTCTCTCCTGTATTTTCTATCTATTATCATGGGCTTGTGTGCAGGGGACCCCCAGCAGGTATGTACCCTATGGTGCCCCCACACGGGATGTAGCTTTAGATTGCAGACTCTTGTGTCCTTCAGTTTCTTCTTGTTTTCTTCCTATTTTTACCTATTTTGCACCACATTGTACAGCACCACAGAAGCTGAAGGCGCTATATAGGGCATATATAATATCTGGACTGTCCGCTGACACTTCTGTAGGATTTTATCGCTTCTGTGGACTTGAGGTTTTACGTATTTCCAGGTACAGCTTATTATTAGAATGAATGTTCTCCAAATATGGACCCAAAAACGAATCTATGGGTCGCTATCTGTAGGGGTACAGGAGTCCCGTGGATCTGGGGGCGCACACAACATCTTTTGTTTCAAACAGTTATCGTTACAAAAAAGTGATCGGTTTAACTATTTGTATACACTTTTCTTTTTTGCTGGACAGAACCCGCCCCCCAACATACCCCCCATCCGTTTAATCCGACAAATCCTGAGTACTCTCCTATTGTGTCCAAGTGGTTTTCAATATGCGCCTTCCCTGTAAATTCCCATGTCCGGCGAGGCAGGGGGTGCCAGTCCTCAGTCGCCGTACAGTGATTTATCTTTCAGGCAGGGCTTCATGGGAAAATGTCGTCTGCAAATGAGCGACTGTCTGGCCACGAGGTAGAGGTGCCACCTTGGTGACAGTATCGGCACAATCAGATGGCACTATTACATGGCACAGGCTCGCCATATAGACATAGACTTCTCACTTCTAAGATTTTTCCCTTTCTATTTCAGAATGTGCGGCCGAGCTCCAACGCTTCAGGTCAGTTCATAGCTTGTTAGTCATTTCCTGCGGTTGCCAGAATAACTTTCCCTAACTTTCAGCCATGTTTCTTATGAACAGATACTACACGCCCCAGCAATGACATTTTCACTGACATCATATCGTCAAACCAAGGTATGTAACATACGGTAACAATATGGCGGACTCCATGGGGACAAGGGCGTACCTTAATGGGGTGCAGAGGGTGTGTTGCTTCTAGGCCCAGGAGCCTTAGGCTAGGTTCACACAACAGAATATGAAGAGGAATTTCAGCTTGTCTCCACCTCGGATTCCTCTTCAGATTCTGGCCCTGAGTAACGCACCGCACAGCTCCAGATTTTGGCCAAGTCAGTAACAATGGGACTACTCCAACTTAATGGCACGCTGAGATGTTTTGGCTGGAGTTTCATCATAGTGGGGGCTTGGTAGAGATTTTGCATTGGAGCCCAGGAGCTTCATGCTACACTTCTGGATACCTTCATGAGCTGCGGTGGAGCCACCAGACAGTATTTGGCGCCATGTCTTACTTCCTCTCCATCCAGGCAGCGCCCGCTTTATGTTACAAGGAG
Organism: Leptodactylus fuscus; assembly: GCF_031893055.1. Lineage (NCBI taxonomy): Eukaryota > Metazoa > Chordata > Amphibia > Anura > Leptodactylidae > Leptodactylus > Leptodactylus fuscus. The sequence goes on along the minus strand of NC_134271.1, from coordinate 487,114 downwards.
ACATTGCTGTTAAAAGGACCAGGAACGCTGTGGTCTGTGGAGGGAAATCTTGTCTCTGGTCAAAATCAATAGATGGCGCGGTCCATGTACCGTACACGCTGTCTAACAACTACAGTAAGTCCTGGCTGTCTTCTTCTATCTATATCATGTCTATATGTGACGGGATAACTTATAGAGATGTATGGATTACAGCCACGGAGGAGAAGACGCTTATCCAAGCTGCCATGGAGGAGATAGAAGTCCTTACATGTGTACACTTCATTCCACGTCACGCTCAGCCCAGTTATTTAAGGATCCGACCCTATGATGGGTAAGTCCATTGCTGGAAACTATCAGGCCTATGCATGTTTGTATGTAAAAGAACCCGCCATTGTATGACAAATCTGATTAGCCTGGCCTTAGAAATGGAGAAAGGTCATCTCTATACTGGCCAGCTTTCTTGTCACTTTTGTGTTGTCAGTATTGGAATGCCAAGCACATTGGGTCTCTAGATATCACACAGCTCAGCTTCTCTCCTCTATCCTATACCCCTATATATCACACAGCTCAGCTTCTCTCCTCTATCCTATACCCCTATATATCACACAGCTCAGCTTCTCTCCTCTATCCTCTACCCCTATATATCACACAGCTCAGCTTCTCTCCTCTATCCCTATATATCACACAGCTCAGCTTCTCTCCTCTATCCTATACCCCTATATATCACACAGCTCAGCTTCTCTCCTCTATCCCTATATATCACACAGCTCAGCTTCTCTCCTCTATCCCTATATATCACACAGCTCAGCTTCTCTCCTCTATCATATACCCCTATATATCACACAGCTGAGCTTCTCTCCTCTATCATATACCCCTATATATCACACATCTCAGCTTCTCTCCTCTATCATATACTCCTATATATCACACAGCTCAGCTTCTCTCCTGTATCATATACCCCTATATATCACACAGCTCAGCTTCTCTCCTATCATATACCCCTATATATCACACAGCTCAGCTTCTCTCCTCTATCCTATAACCCTATATATCACACAGCTCAGCTTCTCTCCTCTATCCTATACCCCTATATAATCACAGCTCAGCTTCTCTCCTCTATCATATACCCCTATATATCACACAGCTCAGCTTCTCTCCTATCATATACCCCTATATATCACACAGCTCAGCTTCTCTCCTCTATCCTATAACCCTATATATCACACAGCTCAGCTTCTCTCCTCTATCCTATACCCCTATATATCACACAGCTCAGCTTCTCTCCTCTATCCTATACCCCTATATATCACACAGCTCAGCTTCTCTCCTCTATCATATACCCCTATATATGACACAGCTCAGCTTCTCTCCTGTATCATATACCCCTATATATCACACAGCTCAGCTTCTCTCCTCTATCCTATACCCCTATATATCACACAGCTCAGCTTCTCTCCTCTATCCTATACCCCTATATATCACAGAGCTCAGCTTCTCTCCTCTATCCTATACCCCTATATATGACACAGCTCAGCTTCTCTCCTATTATATACCCCTATATATCACACAGCTCAGCTTCTCTCCTCTATCCTATACCCCTATATATCACACAGCTCAGCTTCTCTCCTGTATCATATACCCCTATATATCACACAGCTCAGCTTCTCTCCTCTATCCTATACCCCTATATACCACACAGCTCAGCTTCTCTCCTGTATCATATACCCCTATATATCACAGAGCTCAGCTTCTCTCCTGTATCCTATACCCCTATATTAATATCACACAGCTCAGCTTCTCTCCTCTATCATATACCCCTATATATCACACAGCTCAGCTTCTCTCCTCTATCATATACCCCTATATATCACACAGCTCAGCTTCTCTCTTCTATCCTATACCTCTATATATCACACAGCTCAGCTTCTCTCCTCTATCCTATACCCCTATATATCACACAGCTCAGCTTCTCTATCATATACCCCTATATATCACAGAGCTCAGCTTCTCTCCTATACCCCTATATATCACACAGCTCATCTTCTCTCCTCTATCCTATACCCCTATATATCACACAGCTCAGCTTCTCTGCTCTATCCTATACCCCTATATATCACACAGCTCAGCTTCTCTCCTCTATCCTATACCCCTATATATCACACAGCTCAGCTTCTCTCCTCTATCCTCTACCCCTATATATCACACAGCTCAGCTTCTCTCCTCTATCCTCTACCCCTATATATCACACAGCTCAGCATCTCTCCTCTATCCCTATATATCACACAGCTCAGCTTCTCTCCTCTATCCTCTACCCCTATATATCACACAGCTCAGCTTCTCTCCTCTATCCCTATATATCACACAGCTCAGCTTCTCTCCTCTATCCTATACCCCTATATATCACACAGCTCAGCTTCTCTCCTCTATCCCTATATATCACACAGCTCAGCTTCTCTCCTCTATCCCTATATATCACACAGCTCAGCTTCTCTCCTCTATCATATACCCCTATATATCACACAGCTGAGCTTCTCTCCTCTATCATATACCCCTATATATCACACATCTCAGCTTCTCTCCTCTATCATATACTCCTATATATCACACAGCTCAGCTTCTCTCCTGTATCATATACCCCTATATATCACACAGCTCAGCTTCTCTCCTATCATATACCCCTATATATCACACAGCTCAGCTTCTCTCCTCTATCCTATAACCCTATATATCACACAGCTCAGCTTCTCTCCTCTATCCTATACCCCTATATAATCACAGCTCAGCTTCTCTCCTCTATCATATACCCCTATATATCACACAGCTCAGCTTCTCTCCTATCATATACCCCTATATATCACACAGCTCAGCTTCTCTCCTCTATCCTATAACCCTATATATCACACAGCTCAGCTTCTCTCCTCTATCCTATACCCCTATATATCACACAGCTCAGCTTCTCTCCTCTATCCTATACCCCTATATATCACACAGCTCAGCTTCTCTCCTCTATCATATACCCCTATATATGACACAGCTCAGCTTCTCTCCTGTATCATATACCCCTATATATCACACAGCTCAGCTTCTCTCCTCTATCCTATACCCCTATATATCACACAGCTCAGCTTCTCTCCTCTATCCTATACCCCTATATATCACAGAGCTCAGCTTCTCTCCTCTATCCTATACCCCTATATATGACACAGCTCAGCTTCTCTCCTATTATATACCCCTATATATCACACAGCTCAGCTTCTCTCCTCTATCCTATACCCCTATATATCACACAGCTCAGCTTCTCTCCTGTATCATATACCCCTATATATCACACAGCTCAGCTTCTCTCCTCTATCCTATACCCCTATATACCACACAGCTCAGCTTCTCTCCTGTATCATATACCCCTATATATCACAGAGCTCAGCTTCTCTCCTGTATCCTATACCCCTATATTAATATCACACAGCTCAGCTTCTCTCCTCTATCATATACCCCTATATATCACACAGCTCAGCTTCTCTCCTCTATCATATACCCCTATATATCACACAGCTCAGCTTCTCTCTTCTATCCTATACCTCTATATATCACACAGCTCAGCTTCTCTCCTCTATCCTATACCCCTATATATCACACAGCTCAGCTTCTCTATCATATACCCCTATATATCACAGAGCTCAGCTTCTCTCCTATACCCCTATATATCACACAGCTCATCTTCTCTCCTCTATCCTATACCCCTATATATCACACAGCTCAGCTTCTCTGCTCTATCCTATACCCCTATATATCACACAGCTCAGCTTCTCTCCTCTATCCTATACCCCTATATATCACACAGCTCAGCTTCTCTCCTCTATCCTCTACCCCTATATATCACACAGCTCAGCTTCTCTCCTCTATCCTCTACCCCTATATATCACACAGCTCAGCATCTCTCCTCTATCCCTATATATCACACAGCTCAGCTTCTCTCCTCTATCCTCTACCCCTATATATCACACAGCTCAGCTTCTCTCCTCTATCCCTATATATCACACAGCTCAGCTTCTCTCCTCTATCCTATACCCCTATATATCACACAGCTCAGCTTCTCTCCTCTATCCCTATATATCACACAGCTCAGCTTCTCTCCTCTATCCCTATATATCACACAGCTCAGCTTCTCTCCTCTATCCCTATATATCACACAGCTCAGCTTCTCTCCTCTATCATATACCCCTATATATCACACAGCTGAGCTTCTCTCCTCTATCATATACCCCTATATATCACACATCTCAGCTTCTCTCCTCTATCATATACTCCTATATATCACACAGCTCAGCTTCTCTCCTGTATCATATACCCCTATATATCACACAGCTCAGCTTCTCTCCTATCATATACCCCTATATATCACACAGCTCAGCTTCTCTCCTCTATCCTATAACCCTATATATCACACAGCTCAGCTTCTCTCCTCTATCCTATACCCCTATATATCACACAGCTCAGCTTCTCTCCTCTATCCTATACCCCTATATATCACACAGCTCAGCTTCTCTCCTCTATCCTATACCCCTATATATCACAGAGCTCAGCTTCTCTCCTCTATCCTATACCCCTATATTAATATCACACAGCTCAGCTTCTCTCCTCTATCATATACCCCTATATATCACACGGCTCAGCTTCTCTCCTCTATCATATATCCCTATATATCACACAGCTCAGCTTCTCTCCTCTATCATATATCCCTATATATCACACAGCTCAGCTTCTCTCCTCTATCCTATACCCCTATATATCACACAGCTCAGCTTCTCTCCTCTATCATATACCCCTATATATCACACAGCTCAGCTTCTCTCTTCTATCCTATACCCCTATATATCACACAGCTCAGCTTCTCTCCTATACCCCTATATATCACACAGCTCAGCTTCTCTCCTCTATCCTATACCCCTATATATCACACAGCTCAGCTTCTCTCCTCTATCCTATACCCCTATATATCACACAGCTCAGCTTCTCTCCTCTATCCTATACCCCTATATATCACACAGCTCAGCTTCTCTCCTCTATCCTATACCCCTATATATCACACAGCTCAGCTTCTCTCCTCTATCCTATACCCCTATATATCACACAGCTCAGCTTCTCTCCTCTATCCTATACCCCTATATATCACACAGCTCAGCTTCTCTCCTCTCTCCTATACCCCTATATATCACACAGCTCAGCTTCTCTCCTATTATATACCCCTATATATCACACAGCTCAGCTTCTCTCCTATTATGTGTGATATCCCGCTCTCAGCTAGGTTTCCTTTAGGCTGAGACCCAACCTTGTGGAAATACAACTTTTATTTTTGTTGCAGATTTTGAGCCAATAGTGACTACAATAGGAATGGGAAAGAAGAAGCTTCTTATACGCCTTATACGTCTTATACATCTTATACGCCTTATACGTCTTATACATCTTATATGTCTTATACATCTTATACGCCTTACACGTCTTATACGTCTTATACATCTTATACGCCTTACACGTCTTATACGTCTTATACATCTTATACGCCTTACACGTCTTATATGTCTTATACATCTTATACGCCTTACACGTCTTATACGTCTTATACATCTTATACGTCTGATACATCTTATATGTCTTATACATCTTATACGCCTTACACGTCTTATACGTCTTATACATCTTATACGCCTTACACGTCTTATACGTCTTATACATCTTATACGCCTTACACGTCTTATATGTCTTATACATCTTATACGCCTTACACGTCTTATACGTCTTATACATCTTATACGTCTGATACATCTTATATGTCTTATACATCTTATACGCCTTACACGTCTTATACGTCTTATACATCTTATACGCCTTACACGTCTTATACGTCTTATACATCTTATACGCCTTACACGTCTTATACGTCTTATACGTCTTATACATCTTATACGCCTTACACGTCTTATACGTCTTATACATCTTATACGTCTGATACATCTTATACGCCTTACACGTCTTATACGTCTTATACATCTTATACGCCTTACACGTCTTATACGTCTTATACATCTTATACGCCTTACACGTCTTATACATCTTATATGTCTTATACATCTTATACGCCTTACACGTCTTATACGTCTTATACATCTTATACGCCTTACACGTCTTATACGTCTTATACATCTTATACGTCTGATACATCTTATATGTCTTATACATCTTATACGCCTTACACGTCTTATACGTCTTATACATCTTATACGCCTTACACGTCTTATACGTCTTATACATCTTATACGCCTTACACGTCTTATACATCTTATATGTCTTATACATCTTATACGCCTTACACGTCTTATACATCTTATACGCCTTACACGTCTTATACGTCTTATACATCTTATACGCCTTATACGTCTGATACATCTTATACGCCTTACACGTCTTATACGTCTTATACATCTTATATGTCTTATACATCTTATACGCCTTACACGTCTTATACGTCTTATACATCTTATATGTCTTATACATCTTATACGCCTTACACGTCTTATACATCTTATACGCCTTATACGTCTTATACGTCTTATACATCTTATATGTCTTATACATCTTATACATCTTATACGTCTTATACGTCTTATACGTCTTATACATCTTATACGCCTTATACGTCTTATACGTCTTATACATCTTATATGTCTTATACATCTTATACGCCTTACACGTCTTATACATCTTATACGCCTTATACGTCTCCCTCCTACTCAGTCCCCGAGTTTGGCTAAAAAAAACTGAAGCAAAATCTGCAACAAAATAAGCTGCGTTTCAGCAACGTTGGGCCTCACCCTATGGAAGTATTCACAGCTGGCAGTTTTGTGGTGTTTGTGCACGAGGCTGGCATATCCCGGCTGTCTGTTTGTAGACAGGCTTGGCAGGGCAAGAAGGCGTTTATTGCCTGAATTGTCAGTATATGAGCCAATACCACGACCCTGCTACACTACACAAGCGGGTTTAGATTTGTCTTTCACTTTCATTCTTCACAAAAAATGTTTTTGCTATATTTATTTTTTTGCCAGAAATAGGGAAAAAATCACTTTAAAAGGCCTCAAAATTATCAAATGTGAAAACGAACTGAGCAGGTCGGGAGAGAGCGGGATAACAATCTGGAGATTATGGATATAACAAAGCCTCCTCTCTGTGCGGCCGGGGTCAGACCTCGGCTTTATTAAACTTCAATCTACTTTCATAAGAGTAAATTGGAGGCAATCAATGGCCGCCGCTGCCACCGCGGGGGCTTCATCTCCCTATCACAGAGATGACATAGACATGAGATTGCACGTCATGCAGCTTTATCCCTCTAAACGTACCCCACATTTTTGTTTGATCATATCCTAAAATTATAGGGGGTGTGAGGAGGTGACAGGCAGAGTGCTGGAGTCCCGCTATATCTCCCCCAGGTTCCTGACCTATGTCTGGAGTAGGCCTCAGCCCCAGGTGGAGGTCCTGGACTGGTGACTGGGCCATATAAGGCTGCACTTCAGGGCAGATCCTGGGAGGAGCGTAGGCGCCGGCTCTGTCCTGGGTCTGCTGAGATGGTATTGTGTTATTGTTTGGCTGGTAGGAAGCCCCATGTACAGTTAGTACTTGTTTAGTTAGTGCTCAGACGAGCAGGGTTTTGTTTGACATTCTTTTGCCTGAAGTTAACCCTGCTGTTCTGTTCGCATTTGCTATACACTTGTACTGTTCCCGGGTCAATATGACCCGACCTATTAATTCTTGATTTTTAGCTACTCTAATTGTTTTATTTGAATACTTTTTTCATTGAAATACTGTATGTGAACATGTTTGATCATAAAAAAAAGAAAAATTTCAATTCAAACTTTATTTTTTTTATTTTTTTTCATAAAAAGGTTACACAGGCTTTTTGCAATTATCTTCGATTGTTGACATTCTGCACACAAATAATAAAGAAGCTTTACATTACTATTACTAAAACATGAAATTTATCTTTTTGAAAACAAATTTTATAAATCAACAAATGAAAAATCATAAAAACTTCAACCATTTTAGAAAGAAAAAGAAAAAACTGACCATGTTCATGCGTTTTTACACTGAGGACAATAATAAGACCCATGTCCTTTACACAGATATTTTGAACATCCAGCACATGTCAGATTAGTCTTATGGTCACAGGCAGATGGACAGAAGCTCCATCTCTTCCTTTCTTTGCTGGTGGCTGTGCTGGTGGAGGCCGTGGATGTGGAGTCTCTTTCTTGAGCATGCTGGACACTTCTTACAATGGCTGCTGCTCCCTCACTTCTGGGGGTCACTTTTCTGCTCTCAATATATGGCCTCACCAGGGATTTTCCCAATTCCTCAAGAAATAATATTCTTTCATGCAGCTTATTCCGGTTCCAATCGGGGTCGATTTCTCTCCATAAGACAAATGCATTGTATGCAGAAACGTCCAGTATGTTATAAAATAAAATCATTGGCCACCGATTGGTTTTGCGTTTGCATGTATATGTTGCTATTACTTGGTCTAAAGTAAAGTATCACCTGCTCCCTTTGTGGCATTATAATCCAAAATGTCAGGCTTTCTGTCTTCTCAATCACTTACGGCATTGTCATGGTGCATTGTGCTCATTAGAATTACCTGTTTGTTTGTTTTTTGGAACATAAGAAACAACAGTTGTATTTCCAGAAAAATAAAAAGTAGAACTGTAACCTCTCTCTTGCTAAGGATACCTTGCGGTAGTTCAGGTTTGTTTTTTCTCATAGTACCCAGCATGGTAAGTTGTTTTTTCTTCAACATCTGGCCTAGTTGATAGGATGTAAAAAAGTTGTCACATGTGACATTTTGTCCTTTTAGTCCATGAGTCAAATCTAGAACACCACGCATACCCTGATGTTTTTCAGGTCTTTCATCAGGGGCTTTTCCTGTATACACTTGAACATTTAGAGCATATGAACTTCTGCTGTCGCAAAGTGTCCAGATCTTGATGCCATATTTTGCTGGCTTACTTGGTATATATTGTCTGAATGGGCACCTACCTCGGAATGCCACCAGTTGCTCATCAACAGTTACATTTTCACCACTGTTATACAATTTTGGTAGAATCTCTACCCATTGAGTCCAAACATTTCTAATAGGGGCTAGTTTATCTTTAGCTCTTCTTTCCATTCTATCTGTTTTAGAATCAAACCGCAGTACTCTCGAAATGTCATGAAACCTTTCAAGACACATTGTAGCTCTAAATATGTGGCGACCGGTTTTGCAATTCCACAAACTTTTACCCTTTGAATGATAGACAACCAGTCTCCTCTCTCACAAACAGACTAGTTTATTACTTGCTTACTGATAAGAACAGTGAAACCATCACCATTTGGGGATGAAGTACACATAAAAAAACATAACTTTTGCAGTCAGAAATAATAAGAGACCTGTAGAACAGTATAAAATGCTATCGGGTCATATTGACCCGAACAGTATAAGTGTAACAATCAGCGTGTAGCAAAAAGTAAACAAAAAGAAAATGTAGAGCTCCACAAATGAGGAAAAGTCAAGGAACCACTAGTTTCAAATCCTCATTAAAAATAATCTGCAGGGTCTCAAAAATCATTTCGGGTCATATTGACCCGAACAGAACAGCGGGGTTAAGGCTGTATTTTATTTTACTAATTTTCGTGCCTGACGTGAAGGTTTCTTTATTTTGCTGTTTTTTAGTTTTTGGTTTTTTTTTTGTTAAATAAACCTGTTTGCTATGTTTTTGTGTCCCTGTCTCTGACTGCTACCGAGCCACAGGGGGTAGATGGGGAAAGTCTCGCATGTGCTCAGTGTCGGGTACCCAGAGGGTGCCAACAAACCTCTCTGCCTTTGCAAGGTTCAGGGTCATCAGTAGGGTCTTGAAAGGTCAGAAGGTCCAAGGTAAATGCCCCCCTGCTGCCCGGACTGTAATGATCTCCAGATATTGTCGTCCCCCTCCCCCCCCCCCCATTGTTTTGTGGCTCAACATAGTAATGATGTCTCTGGTGCCTTACACAGTATTGTGTCCTCCAGTGTTGCTTCTTAGTAACCCCCCCCCCCCAATTTTCAGACAGTTTTAGCGCCCCCACACCCAGCATTGGTGTCCCCCAAAGTGTTGTTGCCCCATAAAATAATAATTGTGCACTCACTTAGCTCTGTTCCCAAGACAAACCGACCATTGTGGTCTACAGAAGGACACAAGTGACATCCCATACCTGCCTGCTGCATATGGAGGGGTGAATACTGGAGCAGGACGTTGCTGGTGACTCCTTCCTAGTTTTTGACTGTGTAGGGTTGATGGAACGGCTCATCCATAGGTCTGGTGCTGGCCATGCTCCTGCCAAGGCTCTGTAGATACAAGGCTCTGACCACCATGTAGTAGAGATGGCATCTCCCCATTATACTATATAGTAGCTTTCTTAGATCATTCCCTTGCAAACTCTTTTTTCATCTCTGACAAAGGGGCGTAGTTATAGGGGCTGCCGGGGTATCAGTCCCAACTGGTCCCAAAGGTCCCTCTGCCACATAAAATATACCACCATTGTAAAGGTGAGCAGTGGCAGACGATGCAGCAGAGACCAGGACCTTTAGGTGACGCCTCTGCAGATAATATTTCTCTGTTTTCCTGAAGATGCTGGTCCTACGTTGGGCGAGTAGGGGGTGCACAAGACCTGTCCCTCATGAAACCAGGGTGTCTGCACTGGGGAATAATCCAGCATGAACTGCTACATTCCTTGGGCTTCCAACATGAACAGTGCCGCAGTGACCGAGACAAGTACATCCGCATCAACTGGGGCAACATCAGCCAAGGTACGGGGTGCAGTGGGCCCCGGAGCCCCGATATAAGGAGAACAGTACTTGAAGGGGACCAGGAGCTTCAAGTTACACCTCTGGGAGGAGGAACATTGACCTTATGTTCTAGGTCCACTGCTGATGAGTTTAAAGGGGTTGTCCATGAGTAATGTGAGCTGAGCAGCAAAGCAACGCATGACTTATGGATCCCATACAACATGCCGTGTGACCTGGTGCCCCCTTCTGATGTCCTCCGACCTCCATCTGACAGCCATGTGACATCACATCCAACCTTAGGGGTCACCAAGTCTCATCCCAGCTCTGGTGAAGTAAATGGGCTGTAATACCACATGCAGCCTTTAGACTGGAGGGGCAGTCATTTGTGTCTACTCTTGTACAACCCAGTAAGGTGGCCATTATATGAGGAGATATGTGTACTTAAGCAATGAGCGAGGAGACATTTTGCCGCCTTTGTGGTCCTTCAGTCGTCGCCTGCACTTACCCCATATGTTTTATCCTTTCATGTCTTTCCATGTAGACAAAGAACGCAATTTCTACAAAATGAGCACCCAGAATCTAGGAGTGCCTTATGACTACCTGTCTGTTCTACACTATGGCAAGTACGTTGGGAACGTGACCAGATGTGCGAATGATATAAATGTTATGGCCAAAGAAACCAACATAAAATCATCTGTAAGAGTGAAGTGATGGAATTATCGCCTTCGTATACAGGGAGCTCCCCCTAGAGGTGACAACCAGATGCTATTACTTAAAGGGCTTGTCCAGCAGAATAACATGTTAAGCAGAATGGGTTAAACATGAAGATAAGCCTACTGGCCCCCCATTACCTCCCTTCTGACACCTCCCGGACGGACTCTCACTTTCTGGCACACAATGGCTGCCTATCCATGATTGAGATGAGCCCCTGATTGGCCGAGCGGGCATTTCCTGTGTGTCCACCCAAAAGTCGAGACCTGGCAAACATCCGAGACGAAACCTGATTTAACCAATTCTGCCCCTTATACAAAACATTTTACACCTTTTAATTCTATGGGGGAAAATTCTGATACAAGTTACAGCGGTGTCTGATTGTTTCAATAAGTGTCAAGGTGCGGCTTATAGTGGGAGAGGGCGCGCACTGGTGACCTCTACATATTGTGTATTAGAAGTGGCCTGCTTAAAGAGATACACGGCTCTTATAGAGTTGTATACAATCCAGCTGCCTTGCGGATGTCACAATATACTTCTCCAAATCCTTGTACCCTGGTCCTCATTGTGTCCTCTCTGTATTTCCCATAGGTTTGCCTTCGCAAGTGATGCAGGAAAGCCGACCCTTGAACCTACTGGCAACCCCCATGCTCTGATTGGTCAGCGTGTCGGCTTAAGTTCTTTGGACGTTGCAAAAATTAACAAGCTCTACAAATGCAGTTAAGTTGTCTTGTGCAAGTTACTTAAGATGTCATGTGTCGTCTTGTATGGACGTGAGCGTCTGCACATGACAGGAGGAGGATTTATTTCTTCTGGATGTGATCTGTCATGGTCTTGATGGTATCAAGTGTAAGATCAAGTAAGGTTACAAAAATAGGACCAGTCAGAGTGTCTTCAAACAAGACTAGGTAGTGTATGTCAGGCGAGACATCCCACAGGGCGGCGCTATAGGCTCCCGCTCGTCTTCTCAGCCTACATGTGACTTCTCCCATCATCCCCCTTCTGTCTCACTGAGTGGATCAAGACCTCTTAGTGTGTAGGAATAGCCTTGTAACCACACCAAGAAGGGCAAATATATGCCCAGTCAGTGACAAGACACGGACAATGTAATGGCACCGCCTTGGCAGGGATTATCTAGATACTTCTTTTGCTCTTTTAGATATCTGTCGTTTCCTGCTGCCAGATACCCATGGCACCTTTTCTTGGGAGTCCAAGAGTCGTCCAAACATTACAAGTTGTGTGTGGCTGATCCGGGTCCCAGAGGACAAGGTACTGCTGTATCCCGCTGTATCCCCCTGTATCCCGCTGTATCCCGCTGTATCCCTCTGTATCCCGCTGTATCCCACTGTATCCCGTTGTATCCCCCTGTATCCCGCTGTATCCCTCTGTATCCCGCTGTATCCCACTGTATCCCGTTGTATCCCCCTGTATCCCTCTGTATCCCTCTGTATCCCGCTGTATCCCCCTGTATCCCTCTGTATCCCGCTGTATCCCACTGTATCCCCCTGTATCCCGCTGTATCCCTCTGTATCCCGCTGTATCCCTCTGTATCCCGCTGTATCCCCCTGTATCCCTCTGTATCCCTCTGTATCCCGCTGTATCCCACTGTATCCCTCTGTATCCCGCTGTATCCCACTGTATCCCGTTGTATCCCCCTGTATCCCTCTGTATCCCTCTGTATCCCGCTGTATCCCCCTGTATCCCGTTGTATCCCGATGTATCCCGCTGTATCCCCCTGTATCCCGCTGTATCCCACTGTATCCCGCTGTATCCCCCTGTATTCCTCTGTATCCCGCTGTATCCCCCTGTATCCCGCTGTATCCCCCTGTATCCCGCTGTAACCCCCTGTATTCCGCTGTATCCCCCTGTATCCCTCTGTATCCCGCTGTATCCCGCTGTATCCCACTGTATCCCCCTGTATCCCGCTGTATCCCACTGTATCCCTCTGTATCCCGCTGTATCCCACTGTATCCCGTTGTATCCCCCTGTATCCCTCTGTATCCCTCTGTATCCCGCTGTATCCCCCTGTATCCCGTTGTATCCCGATGTATCCCGCTGTATCCCCCTGTATCCCGCTGTATCCCCCTGTATCCCGCTGTAACCCCCTGTATCCCGCTGTATCTCCCTGTATCCCCCTGTATTCCGCTGTATCCCCCTGTATTCCGCTGTATCCCCCTGTATTCCGCTGTATCCCCCTGTATCCCGTTGTATCCCCCTGTATCCCTCTGTATCCCTCTGTATCCCGCTGTATCCCCCTGTATCCCGTTGTATCCCCCTGTATCCCGCTGTATCCCCCTGTATCCCGCTGTAACCCCCTGTATCCCGCTGTATCCCCCTGTATCCCCCTGTATTCCGCTGTATCCCCCTGTATTCCGCTGTATCCCCCTGTATTCCGCTGTATCCCCCTGTATTCCGCTGTATCCCCCTGTATCCCGCTGTATCCCCCTGTATTCCTCTGTATCCCCCTGTATCCCGCTGTATCCCGTTGTATCCCCCTGTATCCCTCTGTATCCCTCTGTATCCCGCTGTATCCCCCTGTATCCCGTTGTATCCCGCTGTATCCCCCTGTATCCCGCTGTATTCTGATGTATCCCGCTGTATCCCCCTGTATTCCTCTGTATCCCGCTGTATCCCGCTGTATCCCACTGTATCCCGTTGTATCCCCCTGTATCCCTCTGTATCCCTCTGTATCCCGCTGTATCCCCCTGTATCCCGCTGTATCCCCCTGTATCCCGCTGTATCCCCCTGTATCCCGCTGTATCCCGCTGTATCCCCCTGTATCCCGCTGTATCCCACTGTATCCCCCTGTATCCCGCTGTATCCCACTGTATCCCTCTGTATCCCGCTGTATCCCACTGTATCCCTCTGTATCCCGCTGTATCCCACTGTATCCCGCTGTATCCCCCTGTATCCCGCTGTATCCCACTGTATCCCCCTGTATCCCGCTGTATCCCACTGTATCCCTCTGTATCCCGCTGTATCCCACTGTATCCCGTTGTATCCCCCTGTATCCCTCTGTATCCCGCTGTATCCCCCTGTATCCCGTTGTATCCCGCTGTATCCCTCTGTATCCCGCTGTATCCCCCTGTATCCCTCTGTATCCCGCTGTATCCCGCTGTATCCCCCTGTATCCCGTTGTATCCCCCTGTATCCCTCTGTATCCCTCTGTATCCCGCTGTATCCCCCTGTATCCCTCTGTATCCCTCTGTATCCCTCTGTATCCCCCTGTATCCCGTTGTATCCCGCTGTATCCCCCTGTATTCCTCTGTATCCCGCTGTATCCTGATGTATCCCGCTGTATCCCCCTGTATTCCTCTGTATCCCGCTGTATCCCGCTGTATCCTGATGTATCCCGCTGTATCCTCCTGTATCCTCCTGTATCCCCCCTGTATCCCGCTGTATCCCCCTGTATCCCCCCTGTATCCCCCTGTAACCCGCTGTATCCCATGTGCCATGCCTTATTGCAGAAAACCATGTGTACATGGCAGATGAATGAAGGATGTTTTTGGTGTTACCCTGTGAGGTGACCTTGACCCTCTTTCCTTCCAGGTCCTCCTGCAGTTTGAGTCGTTCAGCCTCCAGTCGTCTGCGGATTGCGCTGAGGCCTCTATTACCGTATATGATGGATTCAGCAGAGACGCCGCCATTCTGATCAACAAAACCTGCGGGAACCTTGCTCCTCGCCCTCAGATTTCCACTGGGAAGTTTGTGAAAGTAACATTTACCAGCTCAGGGACTGGGAGCAGCTTTAAGGCAATTTACAGTTCAAGTGAGTAGAAACCTTATTTTGGGGTGTGTGAGGGATCTGCCCCCCATCTAGGCCTCTCTACTACTAGTCTGAGAGGCTGTGACTTTGGAGGACCTGCCACGTCCATCTGTGACATAGACAGTCCATTGCTTTCAGATGCTTTTGTGTAATTCTTCACTTGTCCTGTGGCGGCGCTGCAGATGACACTGCATTGCTGTATTTCTATGCTGGGTTTCTATATCTGTGCTCTGGTTTTTGTTCTGACTGGCCGTTTTCTTCTATTTCCCACACAATATGGAGGATCCTAGGATCTGTTTGTGTTCCTATTCCTATTGAAGGGGGGCAGTCCCAGTTAGATGGGGTATAGACATGTAACTACAATAGGGCTCATTCACACTACGTATACACCAGCTTATTCTGAACGTAAAACACGGCGTATAAAGCAGTTCCATTCATTTCTATGGGAGCCGGCATACGAGCTAGCTCTGCTCATTCTGAGCCATACATGCCGCCAATTCCCATTCATTTCTATGGGGAGCGCTCGTAGTGAAAGGAGCAGCCCATTCATTTCTATGGGGAGTGCTCGTAGTGAAAGGAGCAGCCCATTCATTTCTATGGGGAGCGCTCGTGGTGAAAGGAGCAGCCCATTCATTTCTATGGGGAGCGCTCGTAGTGAAAGGAGCAGCCCATTCATTTCTATGGGGAGTGCTCGTAGTGAAAGGAGCAGCCCATTCATTTCTATGGGGAGCGCTCGTAGTGAAAGGAGCAGCCCATTCATTTCTATGGGGAGCGCTCGTAGTCAAAGGAGCAGCCCATTCATTTCTATGGGGAGTGCTCGTAGTGAAAGGAGCAGCCCATTCATTTCTATGGGGAGTGCTCGTAGTGAAAGGAGCAGCCCATTCATTTCTATGGGGAGCGCTCGTGGTGAAAGGAGCAGCCCATTCATTTCTATGGGGAGCGCTCGTAGTGAAAGGAGCAGCCCATTCATTTCTATGGGGAGTGCTCGTAGTGAAAGGAGCAGCCCATTCATTTCTATGGGGAGCGCTCGTAGTGAAAGGAGCAGCCCATTCATTTCTATGGGGAGCGCTCGTAGTCAAAGGAGCAGCCCATTCATTTCTATGGGGAGCGCTCGTAGTGAAAGGAGCAGCCCATTCATTTCTATGGGGAGCGCTCGTGGTGAAAGGAGCAGCCCATTCATTTCTATGGGGAGCGCTCGTAGTGAAAGGAGCAGCCCATTCATTTCTATGGGGAGCGCTCGTGGTGAAAGGAGCAGCCCATTCATTTTTATGGGGAGTGCTTGTAGTGAAAGGAGCAGCCCATTCATTTCTATGGGGAGTGCTCGTAGTGAAAGGAGCAGCCCATTCATTTCTATGGGGAGTGCTCGTAGTGAAAGGAGCAGCCCATTCACTTCTATGGGGAGCGCTCGTAGTGAAAGGAGCAGCCCATTCATTTCTATGGGGAGCGCTCGTGGTGAAAGGAGCAGCCCATTCATTTCTATGGGGAGTGCTAGTAGTCAAAGGAGCAGCCCATTCATTTCTATGGGGAGCGCTCGTAGTGAAAGGAGCAGCCCATTCACTTCTATGGGGAGCGCTCGTAGTGAAAGGAGCAGCCCATTCATTTCTATGGGGAGCGCTCGTGGTGAAAGGAGCAGCCCATTCATTTCTATGGGGAGTGCTAGTAGTCAAAGGAGCAGCCCATTCATTTCTATGGGGAGCGCTCGTGGTGAAAGGAGCAGCCCATTCACTTCTATGGGGAGCGCTCGTGGTGAAAGGAGCAGCCCATTCATTTCTATGGGGAGCGCTCGTAGTGAAAGGAGCAGCCCATTCACTTCTATGGGGAGCGCTCGTAGTGAAAGGAGCAGCCCATTCACTTCTATGGGGAGCGCTCGTGGTGAAAGGAGCAGCCCATTCATTTCTATGGGGAGCGCTCGTAGTGAAAGGAGCAGCCCATTCACTTCTATGGGGAGCGCTCGTAGTGAAAGGAGCAGCCCATTCATTTCTATGGGGAGCGCTCGTAGTGAAAGGAGCAGCCCATTCATTTCTATGGGGAGCGCTCGTAGTGAAAGGAGCAGCCCATTCATTTCTATGGGGAGCGCTCGTAGTGAAAGGAGCAGCCCATTCATTTCTATGGGGAGTGCTCGTAGTGAAAGGAGCAGCCCATTCATTTCTATGGGGAGTGCTCGTAGTGAAAGGAGCAGCCCATTCATTTCTATGGGGAGCGCTCGTGGTGAAAGGAGCAGCCCATTCATTTCTATGGGGAGCGCTCGTAGTGAAAGGAGCAGCCCATTCATTTCTATGGGGAGTGCTCGTAGTGAAAGGAGCAGCCCATTCATTTCTATGGGGAGCGCTCGTAGTGAAAGGAGCAGCCCATTCATTTCTATGGGGAGCGCTCGTAGTCAAAGGAGCAGCCCATTCATTTCTATGGGGAGTGCTCGTAGTGAAAGGAGCAGCCCATTCATTTCTATGGGGAGTGCTCGTAGTGAAAGGAGCAGCCCATTCATTTCTATGGGGAGCGCTCGTAGTGAAAGGAGCAGCCCATTCATTTCTATGGGGAGCGCTCGTAGTCAAAGGAGCAGCCCATTCATTTCTATGGGGAGCGCTCGTGGTGAAAGGAGCAGCCCATTCATTTCTATGGGGAGTGCTCGTAGTGAAAGGAGCAGCCCATTCATTTCTATGGGGAGCGCTCGTAGTGAAAGGAGCAGCCCATTCACTTCTATGGGGAGCGCTCGTAGTGAAAGGAGCAGCCCATTCACTTCTATGGGGAGCGCTCGTGGTGAAAGGAGCAGCCCATTCATTTCTATGGGGAGCGCTCGTAGTGAAAGGAGCAGCCCATTCACTTCTATGGGGAGCGCTCGTAGTGAAAGGAGCAGCCCATTCATTTCTATGGGGAGCGCTCGTAGTGAAAGGAGCAGCCCATTCATTTCTATGGGGAGCGCTCGTAGTGAAAGGAGCAGCCCATTCACTTCTATGGGGAGCGCTCGTGGTGAAAGGAGCAGCCCATTCATTTCTATGGAGAGCGCTCGTGGTGAAAGGAGCAGCCCATTCATTTCTATGGGGAGCGCTCGTAGTGAAAGGAGCAGACCATTCATTTCTATGGGGAGCGCTCGTGGTGAAAGGAGCAGCCCATTCATTTCTATGGGGAGCGCTCGTAGTGAAAGGAGCAGCCCATTCATTTCTATGGGGAGTGCTAGTAGTCAAAGGAGCAGCCCATTCATTTCTATGGGGAGCGCTCGTAGTGAAAGGAGCAGCCCATTCATTTCTATGGGGAGCGCTCGTAGTGAAAGGAGCAGCCCATTCATTTCTATGGGGAGCGCTCGTAGTGAAAGGAGCAGCCCATTCATTTTTATGGGGAGTGCTCGTGGTGAAAGGAGCAGCCCATTCATTTCTATGGGGAGCGCTCGTAGTGAAAGGAGCAGCCCATTCACTTCTATGGGGAGCGCTCGTGGTGAAAGGAGCAGCCCATTCATTTCTATGGGGAGCGCTCGTAGTGAAAGGAGCAGCCCATTCATTTCTATGGGGAGCGCTCGTAGTGAAAGGAGCAGCCCATTCATTTCTATGGGGAGCGCTCGTAGTGAAAGGAGCAGCCCATTCACTTCTATGGGGAGCGCTCGTAGTGAAAGGAGCAGCCCATTCATTTCTATGGGGAGCGCTCGTGGTGAAAGGAGCAGCCCATTCATTTCTATGGGGAGCGCTCGTGGTGAAAGGAGCAGCCCATTCACTTCTATGGGGAGCGCTCGTGGTGAAAGGAGCAGCCCATTCATTTCTATGGGGAGCGCTCGTAGTGAAAGGAGCAGCCCATTCATTTCTATGGGGAGCGCTCGTAGTGAAAGGAGCAGCCCATTCATTTCTATGGGGAGCGCTCGTAGTGAAAGGAGCAGCCCATTCATTTCTATGGGGAGCGCTCGTAGTGAAAGGAGCAGCCCATTCACTTCTATGGGGAGCGCTCGTAGTGAAAGGAGCAGCCCATTCATTTCTATGGGGAGCGCTCGTAGTGAAAGGAGCAGCCCATTCATTTCTATGGGGAGCGCTCGTAGTGAAAGGAGCAGCCCATTCATTTCTATGGGGAGCGCTCGTAGTGAAAGGAGCAGCCCATTCATTTCTATGGGGAGCGCTCGTAGTGAAAGGAGCAGCCCATTCATTTCTATGGGGAGCGCTCGTAGTGAAAGGAGCAGCCCATTCATTTCTATGGGGAGCGCTCGTGGTGAAAGGAGCAGCCCATTCATTTCTATGGGGAGCGCTCGTAGTGAAAGGAGCAGCCCATTCATTTCTATGGGGAGCGCTCGTAGTGAAAGGAGCAGCCCATTCATTTCTATGGGGAGCGCTCGTAGTGAAAGGAGCAGCCCATTCACTTCAATGGGGAGCGCTCGTAGTGAAAGGAGCAGCCCATTCATTTCTATGGGGAGCGCTCGTAGTGAAAGGAGCAGCCCATTCATTTCTATGGGGAGCGCTCGTAGTGAAAGGAGCAGCCCATTCACTTCTATGGGGAGCGCTCGTAGTGAAAGGAGCAGCCCATTAATTTCTATGGGGAGCGCTCGTGGTGAAAGGAGCAGCCCATTCATTTCTATGGGGAGCGCTCGTAGTGAAAGGAGCAGCCCATTCATTTCAATGGGGAGCGCTCGTAGTCAAAGGAGCAGCCCATTCATTTCTATGGGGAGCGCTCGTGGTGAAAGGAGCAGCCCATTCATTTCTATGGGGAGCGCTCGTGGTGAAAGGAGCAGCCCATTCATTTCTATGGGGAGCGCTCGTAGTGAAAGGAGCAGCCCATTCATTTCTATGGGGAGCGCTCGTAGTGAAAGGAGCAGCCCATTCACTTCTGTGGGGAGCGCTCGTGGTGAAAGGAGCAGCCCATTCATTTCTATGGGGAGTGCTCGTAGTGAAAGGAGCAGCCCATTCATTTCTATGGGGAGCGCTCGTAGTGAAAGGAGCAGCCCATTCATTTCTATGGGGAGCGCTCGTAGTGAAAGGAGCAGCCCATTCACTTCTATGGGGAGCGCTCGTAGTGAAAGGAGCAGCCCATTCACTTCTATGGGGAGCGCTCGTAGTGAAAGGAGCAGCCCATTCATTTCTATGGGGAGCGCTCGTAGTGAAAGGAGCAGCCCATTCATTTCTATGGGGAGCGCTCGTAGTGAAAGGAGCAGCCCATTCATTTCTATGGGGAGCGCTCGTAGTGAAAGGAGCAGCCCATTCATTTCTATGGGGAGCGCTCGTAGTGAAAGGAGCAGCCCATTCATTTCTATGGGGAGCGCTCGTAGTGAAAGGAGCAGCCCATTCATTTCTATGGGGAGCGCTCGTGGTGAAAGGAGCAGCCCATTCATTTCTATGGGGAGCGCTCGTAGTGAAAGGAGCAGCCCATTCATTTCTATGGGGAGCGCTCGTAGTGAAAGGAGCAGCCCATTCATTTCTATGGGGAGCGCTCGTGGTGAAAGGAGCAGCCCATTCATTTCTATGGGGAGCGCTCGTAGTGAAAGGAGCAGCCCATTCATTTCAATGGGGAGCGCTCGTAGTCAAAGGAGCAGCCCATTCATTTCTATGGGGAGCGCTCGTAGTGAAAGGAGCAGCCCATTCATTTCTATGGGGAGCGCTCGTAGTGAAAGGAGCAGCCCATTCATTTCTATGGGGAGCGCTCGTAGTGAAAGGAGCAGCCCATTCATTTCTATGGGGAGCGCTCGTAGTGAAAGGAGCAGCCCATTCACTTCTATGGGGAGCGCTCGTAGTGAAAGGAGCAGCCCATTCATTTCTATGGGGAGCGCTCGTAGTGAAAGGAGCAGCCCATTCACTTCTATGGGGAGCGCTCGTAGTGAAAGGAGCAGCCCATTCACTTCTATGGGGAGCGCTCGTAGTGAAAGGAGCAGCCCATTCACTTCTATGGGGAGCGCTCGTAGTGAAAGGAGCAGCCCATTCACTTCTATGGGGAGCGCTCGTAGTGAAAGGAGCAGCCCATTCATTTCTATGGGGAGCGCTCGTAGTGAAAGGAGCAGCCCATTCATTTCTATGGGGAGCGCTCGTAGTGAAAGGAGCAGCCCATTCATTTCTATGGGGAGCGCTCGTAGTGAAAGGAGCAGCCCATTCATTTCTATGGGGAGCGCTCGTAGTGAAAGCAGCAGCCCATTCATTTCTATGGGGAGCGCTCGTAGTGAAAGGAGCAGCCCATTCATTTCTATGGGGAGCGCTCGTAGTGAAAGGAGCAGCCCATTCATTTCTATGGGGAGTGCTCGTAGTGAAAGGAGCAGCCCATTCATTTCTATGGGGAGCGCTCGTAGTGAAAGGAGCAGCCCATTCATTTCTAAGGGGAGCGCTCGTAGTGAAAGGAGCAGCCCATTCATTTCTAAGGGGAGCGCTCGTAGTGAAAGGAGCAGCCCATTCATTTCTAAGGGGAGCGCTCGTAGTGAAAGGAGCAGCCCATTCATTTCTAAGGGGAGCGCTCGTAGTGAAAGGAGCAGCCCATTCATTTCTAAGGGGAGCGCTCATAGTGAAAGGAGCAGCCCATTCATTTCTATGGGGAGCGCTCGTAGTGAAAGGAGCAGCCCATTCATTTCTAAGGGGAGCGCTCGTAGTGAAAGGAGCAGCCCATTCACTTCTATGGGGAGCGCTCGTAGTGAAAGGAGCAGCCCATTCATTTCTATGGGGAGCGCTCGTAGTGAAAGGAGCAGCCCATTCATTTCTATGGGGAGCGCTCGTGGTGAAAGGAGCAGCCCATTCATTTCTAAGGGGAGCGCTCGTATCCCGGCTCCCATAGAAATGAATGGAACTGCTTCATACGCCGCTGATTCTGAACGTGTTTTAGGCCGGGTTCACATGGAGTATTGTGGCTCGTCATTTGGTACGTACACGCTGCGGGATCTTTTGCGGGCCGTATACGCTCCCATTGTTTTCAAATGGAGCCGGTACCTATTTTTCGGCCGCAGCAAAATCACGGCTGCAAAATAGCACCGCGTGTACGGTACCGGCTCCCATTGAAAACAATGGGAGCGTATATGGCCCGCAAATCCTGCCGTGGCATCTACGTACCAAATGATGAGCCAGAATACTCCGTGTGAACCCGGCCTTACGTTCAGAATAAGCTGCCGTATACGTAGTGTGAATGAGCCCTTAGGGTGCAGTGGTGTGGCACTTTAATTGGGCAATGCAAGGTGTGGTGCCATTTCATGTTCCCCTAGTGCTCATCTGGAGACCCCTACAGATCCACGCCCATAGTGCTATAATGTCTATAGGGCTGCTTCTGTATTTTATGGCTTCCATTAATGGGTTCCTCCATATCCATGTGACATCGGCCATCGCAGCGGCTATAAGGGGCCCAGTCCCTTCTGGATTACACCAGTAGATAGCGGCCTCTAGTTATTGAGCCCTCATCCTGCCCAGGGCCACCGCCGCCTCCTGGAGGTCCCTTGTCTGATGCTGTCCAGGGTCAGTATACTGTGGGGGGGGGACGGGACTATATCAAAGATTGCTAGGGGGCGCAGTCTCTGCTAGTTACACCCCTGATGTCTTCTATTACAGTAAAGTGCGGAGGAACCTTCAGCAGAACAGCTGGGAATTTTTCAACTCCACATTTTCCCTCTAAATATCCCAATTCAATGAACTGTGTCTGGGTCCTTTCTGCCCCCGCTGGGTACAAGGTAAGTGGCAAGAGGGAGGTTCTGTGAACATGAGGGTCACCAGGGGGGTGTAGTAACTTCTGCCAGATAGATAGATAGATAGATAGATAGATAGATAGATAGATAGATAGGTGATAGATAGATAGATAGATAGATAGATAGATAGATAGGAGATAGATAGATAGATAGATAGATAGGAGATAGATAGATAGATAGATAGATAGATAGATAGATAGATAGGAGATAGATAGATAGGAGATAGATAGATAGATAGATAGATAGATAGATAGATAGATAGGAGATAGATAGATAGATAGATAGATAGATAGATAGATAGATAGATAGATAGGAGATAGATAGATAGATAGATAGATAGATAGATAGATAGATAGGAGATAGATAGATAGATAGATAGATAGATAGATAGGAGATAGATAGATAGATAGATAGATGATAGATAGATAGATAGATAGATGATAGATAGATAGATAGATAGATAGATAGATAGATAGATAGATAGATAGATAGATAGGAGATAGATAGATAGATAGATAGATAGATAGATAGGAGATAGATAGATAGATAGATAGATAGATAGATAGATAGATAGGAGATAGATAGATAGATAGATAGATAGATATATAGATAGATAGATAGGAGATAGATAGATAGATAGATAGATAGATAGGAGATAGATAGATAGATAGATAGATAGATAGATAGATAGATAGGAGATAGATAGATAGATAGATAGATAGATAGGAGATAGATAGATAGATAGATAGGAGATAGATAGATAGATAGATAGATAGATAGATAGATAGATAGATAGGAGATAGATAGATAGATAGATAGATAGATAGATAGGAGATAGATAGATAGATAGATAGATAGATAGATAGATAGATAGGAGATAGATAGATAGATAGATAGATAGATAGATAGGAGATAGATAGATAGATAGATAGATAGATAGATAGATAGATAGGAGATAGATAGATAGATAGATAGATAGGAGATAGATAGATAGATAGATAGATAGATAGATAGATAGGAGATAGATAGATAGATAGATAGATAGATAGATAGGAGATAGATAGATAGATAGATAGATAGATAGATAGATAGGAGATAGATAGATAGATAGATAGATAGATAGGAGATAGATAGATAGGAGATAGATAGATAGATAGATAGATAGATAGGAGATAGATAGAGAGATAGATAGGAGATAGATAGATAGATAGATAGATAGGAGATAGATAGATAGATAGATAGATAGAGTGTTGGCCAAAAGTATTGCCCCCTGCAGTCCTGTCAGATAATCCTCGCTGTCCCCCAGATAATGATTACACAGCACAGACTCTTATATAGTATATAAGTGACACAGGGTATATACAGTATAAGTATCGCCCCCTGCAGTCCTGTCAGATAATCCTCGCTGTCCCCAGATAATGATTACACAGCACAGACTCTTATATAGTATATAAGTGACACAGGGTATATACAGTATAAGTATCGCCCCCTGCAGTCCTGTCAGATAATCCTCGGTGTCCCCAGATAATGATTACACAGCACAGACTCTTATATAGTATATAAGTGACACAGGGTATATACAGTATAAGTATCGCCCCCTGCAGTTCTGTCAGATAATCCTCGCTGTCCCCCAGATAATGATTACACAGCACAGACTCTTATATAGTATATAAGTGACACAGGGTATATACAGTATAAGTATCGCCCCCTGCAGTCCTGTCAGATAATCCTCGCTGTCCCCCAGATAATGATTACACAGCACAGACTCTTATATAGTATATAAGTGACACAGGGTATATACAGTATAAGTATCGCCCCCTGCAGTCCTGTCAGATAATCCTCGCTGTCCCCCAGATAATGATTACACAGCACAAACTCTTATATAGTATATAAGTGACACAGGGTATATACAGTATAAGTATCGCCCCCTGCAGTCCTGTCAGATAATCCTCGCTGTCCCCCAGATAATGATTACACAGCACAGACTCTTATATAGTATATAAGTGACACAGGGTATATACAGTATAAGTATCGCCCCCTGCAGTCCTGTCAGATAATCCTCGCTGTCCCCAGATAATGATTACACAGCACAGACTCTTATATAGTATATAAGTGACACAGGGTATATACAGTATAAGTATCGCCCCCTGCAGTCCTGTCACATAATCCTCGCTGTCCCCCAGATAATGATTACACAGCACAAACTCTTATATAGTATATAAGTGACACAG
Source organism: Leptodactylus fuscus (assembly GCF_031893055.1). Classification (NCBI taxonomy): domain Eukaryota; kingdom Metazoa; phylum Chordata; class Amphibia; order Anura; family Leptodactylidae; genus Leptodactylus; species Leptodactylus fuscus. The sequence goes on along the minus strand of NC_134271.1, from coordinate 461,975 downwards.
GGTATATACAGTATAAGTATCGCCCCCTGCAGTCCTGTCAGATAATCCTCGCTGTCCCCCAGATAATGATTACACAGCACAAACTCTTATATAGTATATAAGTGACACAGGGTATATACAGTATAAGTATCGCCCCCTGCAGTCCTGTCAGATAATCCTCGGTGTCCCCCAGATAATGATTACACAGCACAGACTCTTATATAGTATATAAGTGACACAGGGTATATACAGTATAAGTATCGCCCCCTGCAGTCCTGTCAGATAATCCTCAGTGTCCCCAGATAATGATTACACAGCACAGGCTCTTATATAGTATATAAGTGACACAGGGTATATACAGTATAAGTATCGCCCCCTGCAGTCCTGTCAGATAATCCTCGCTGTCCCCAGATAATGATTACACAGCACAGACTCTTATATAGTATATAAGTGACACAGGGTATATACAGTATAAGTATCGTCCCCTGCAGTCCTGTCAGATAATCCTCGCTGTCCCCCAGATAATGATTACAAGCACAGACTCTTATATAGTATATAAGTGACACAGGGTATATACAGTATAAGTATCGCCCCCTGCAGTCCTGTCAGATAATCCTCGCAGTCCCCCAGATAATGATTACACAGCACAGACTCTTATATAGTATATAAGTGACACAGGGTATATACAGTATAAGTATCGCCCCCTGCAGTTCTGTCAGATAATCCTCGCTGTCCCCCAGATAATGATTACACAGCACAGACTCTTATATAGTATATAAGTGACACAGGGTATATACAGTATAAGTATCGCCCCCTGCAGTCCTGTCAGATAATCCTCGCTGTCCCCCAGATAATGATTACACAGCACAGACTCTTATATAGTATATAAGAGACACAGGGTATATACAGTATAAGTATCGCCCCCTGCAGTCCTGTCAGATAATCCTCGCTGTCCCCCAGATAATGATTACACAGCACAAACTCTTATATAGTATATAAGTGACACAGGGTATATACAGTATAAGTATCGCCCCCTGCAGTCCTATCAGATAATCCTCGCTGTCCCCCAGATAATGATTACACAGCACAGACTCTTATATAGTATATAAGTGACACAGGGTATATACAGTATAAGTATCGCCCCCTGCAGTCCTGTCAGATAATCCTCGCTGTCCCCCAGATAATGATTACACAGCACAGACTCTTATATAGTATATAAGTGACACAGGGTATATACAGTATAAGTATCGCCCCCTGCAGTCCTGTCAGATAATCCTTGCTGTCCCCCAGATAATGATTACACAGCACAGGCTCTTATATAGTATCTAAGTGACACAGGGTATATACAGTATAAGTATCGCCCCCTGCAGTCCTGTCAGATAATCCCCGGTGTCCCCCAGATAATGATTACACAGCACAGGCTCTTATATAGTATATAAGTGACACAGGGTATATACAGTATAAGTATCGCCCCTTGCAGTCCTGTCAGATAATCCTCGCTGTCCCCCAGATAATGATTACACAGCACAGACTCTTATATAGTATATAAGTGACACAGGGTATATACAGTATAAGTATCGCCCCCTGCAGTCCTGTCAGATAATCCTCGCTGTCCCCCAGATAATGATTACACAGCACAGACTCTTATATAGTATATAAGTGACACAGGGTATATACAGTATAAGTATCGCCCCCTGCAGTCCTGTCAGATAATCCTCGGTGTCCCCCAGATAATGATTACACAGCACAGACTCTTATATAGTATATAAGTGACACAGGGTATATACAGTATAAGTATCGCCCCCTGCAGTCCTGTCAGATAATCCTCGGTGTCTCCAGATAATGATTACACAGCACAGACTCTTATATAGTATATAAGTGACACAGGGTATATACAGTATAAGTATTGCCCCCTGCAGACCTGTCAGATAATCCTCGCTGTCCCCCAGATAATGATTACACAGCACAGACTCTTATATAGTATATAAGTGACACAGGGTATATACAGTATAAGTATCGCCCCCTGCAGTCCTGTCAGATAATCCTCGGTGTCCCCAGATAATGATTACACAGCACAGACTCTTATATAGTATATAAGTGACACAGGGTATATACAGTATAAGTATCACCCCCTGCAGTCCTGTCAGATAATCCTCGCTGTCCCCCAGATAATGATTACACAGCACAGACTCTTATATAGTATATAAGTGACACAGGGTATATACAGTATAAGTATTGCCCCCTGCAGACCTGTCAGATAATCCTCGCTGTCCCCCAGATAATGATTACACAGCACAAACTCTTATATAGTATATAAGTGACACAGGGTATATACAGTATAAGTATCGCCCCCTGCAGTCCTATCAGATAATCCTCGCTGTCCCCCAGATAATGATTACACAGCACAGACTCTTATATAGTATATAAGTGACACAGGTTATATACAGTATAAGTATCGCCCCCTGCAGTCCTATCAGATAATCCTCGCTGTCCCCCAGATAATGATTACACAGCACAGACTCTTATATAGTATATAAGTGACACAGGGTATATACAGTATAAGTATCGCCCCCTGCAGTTCTGTCAGATAATCCTCGCTGTCCCCCAGATAATGATTACACAGCACAAACTCTTATATAGTATATAAGTGACACAGGGTATATACAATATAAGTATCGACCCCTGCAGTCCTGTCAGATAATCCTCGGTGTCCCCAGATAATGATTACACAGCACAGGCTCTTATATAGTATATAAATGACACAGGGTATATACAGTATAAGTATTGCCCCCTGCAGTCCTGTCAGATCATCCCCGGTGTCCCCCAGATAATGATTACACAGCACAAACTCTTATATAGTATATAAGTGACACAGGGTATATACAGTATAAGTATCGCCCCCTGCAGTCCTGTCAGATAATCCTCGGTGTCTCCAGATAATGATTACACAGCACAGACTCTTATATAGTATATAAGTGACACAGGGTATATACAGTATAAGTATCGCCCCCTGCAGTCCCGTCAGATAATCCTCGCTGTCCCCCAGATAATGATTACACAGCACAGACTCTTATATAGTATATAAGTGACACAGGGTATATACAGTATAAGTATCGCCCCCTGCAGTCCTGTCAGATAATCCTCGCTGTCCCCCAGATAATGATTACACAGCACAGACTCTTATATAGTATATAAGTGACACAGGGTATATACAGTATAAGTATCGCCCCCTGCAGTCCTGTCAGATAATCCTCGGTGTCCCCCAGATAATGATTACACTGCACAGACTCTTATATAGTATATAAGTGACACAGGGTATATACAGTATAAGTATCGACCCCTGCAGTCCTGTCAGATAATCCTCGGTGTCCCCAGATAATGATTACACAGCACAGACTCTTATATAGTATATAAGTGACACAGGGTATATACAGTATAAGTATCGCTCCCTGCAGTCCTGTCAGATAATCCTCGCTGTCCCCCAGATAATGATTACACAGCACAGACTCTTATATAGTATATAAGTGACACAGGGTATATACAGTATAAGTATCGCCCCCTGCAGTCCTGTCAGATAATCCTCGCTGTCCCCCAGATAATGATTACACAGCACAGACTCTTATATAGTATATAAGTGACACAGGGTATATACAGTATAAGTATCGCCCCCTGCAGTCCTGTCAGATAATCCTCGGTGTCTCCAGATAATGCTTACACAGCACAGGCTCTTATATAGTATATAAGTGACACAGGGTATATACAGTATAAGTATTGCCCCCTGCAGACCTGTCAGATAATCCTCGGTGTCTCCAGATAATGATTACACAGCACAGACTCTTATATAGTATATAAGTGACACAGGGTATATACAGTATAAGTATCGCCCCCTGCAGTCCTGTCAGATAATCCTCGCTGTCCCCAGATAATGATTACACAGCACAGACTCTTATATAGTATATAAGTGACACAGGGTATATACAGTATAAGTATCGCCCCCTGCAGTCCTGTCAGATAATCCTCGCTGTCCCCAGATAATGATTACACAGCACAGACTCTTATATAGTATATAAGTGACACAGGGTACATACAGTATAAGTATCGCCCTCTGCAGTCCTGTCAGATGATCCTCGCTGTCCCCCAGATAATGATTACACAGCACAAACTCTTATATAGTATATAAGTGACACAGGGTATATACAGTATAAGTATCGCCCCCTGCAGTCCTGTCAGATAATCCTCGCTGTCCCCAGATAATGATTACACAGCACAGACTCTTATATAGTATATAAGTGACACAGGGTATATACAGTATAAGTATCGCCCCCTGCAGTCCTGTCAGATAATCCTCGCTGTCCCCCAGATAATGATTACACAGCACAGGCTCTTATATAGTATATAAGTGACACAGGGTATATACAGTATAAGTATCGCCCCCTACAGACCTGTCAGATAATCCTCGGTGTCTCCAGATAATGATTACACAGCACAGACTCTTATATGGTATATAAGTGACACAGGGTATATACAGTATAAGTATCGCCCCCTGCAGTCCTGTCAGATAATCCTCGCTGTCCCCAGATAATGATTACACAGCACAGACTCTTATATAGTATATAAGTGACACAGGGTATATACAGTACAAGTATCGCCCCCTGCAGTTCTGTCAGATAATCCTCGCTGTCCCCCAGATAATGATTACACAGCACAAACTCTTATATAGTATATAAGTGACACAGGGTATATACAGTATAAGTATCGCCCCCTGCAGTCCTGTCAGATAATCCTCGCTGTCCCCAGATAATGATTACACAGCACAGACTCTTATATAGTATATAAGTGACAGGGTATATACAGTATAAGTATCGCCCCCTGCAGTCCTGTCAGATGATCCTCGCTGTCCCCCAGATAATGATTACACAGCACAGACTCTTATATAGTATATAAGTGACACAGGGTATATACAGTATAAGTATCGCCCCCTGCAGTCCTGTCAGATAATCCTCGCTGTCCCCAGATAATGATTACACAGCACAAACTCTTATATAGTATATAAGTGACACAGGGTATATACAGTATAAGTATCGCCCCCTGCAGTCCTGTCAGATAATCCTCGGTGTCCCCCAGATAATGATTACACAGCACAGACTCTTATATAGTATATAAGTGACACAGGGTATATACAGTATAAGTATCGCCCCCTGCAGTCCTGTCAGATAATCCTCGCTGTCCCCCAGATAATGATTACACAGCACAGACTCTTATATAGTATATAAGTGACACAGGGTATATACAGTATAAGTATCGCCCCCTGCAGTCCTGTCAGATAATCCTCGCTGTCCCCAGATAATGATTACAAGCACAAACTCTTTGGTAATATCTTCAGTTATTTTGCTTGCAATGAAAAAACACAAAAGAAAATGAAAATAAAGTCCCATCATTGATCATTTTACACAAAACTCCAAAACTGGTGCGGACAGAAGTATTGGCGCCCTCAGCCTAATACTTGGTAGCACAACCTTTAGACACAATAACTGCGCACAACCGCTTCCGCTAACCAGCTATGAGTTTCTTACAAGGCTCTGCTGGAATCTTAGACCCTTCTTCTTTGGCAAACTGCTCGCGGTCCCCCCTGAGATGTGAAGGGGGCCTTCTCCAAACTGCCACCAAGAGATCTCCCCCCCCCCCCACAGGTGTTCTATGGGATTCAGGGCTGGACTCATTGCTGCCACTTTACAAGTCTCCAGGGCTTTCTCTCACCACCATTTTCTAGTGCTGACCTGAAGTGTGTTTTGGGTCCTTGTCCTGCTGGAAGAGCCCTGACCTCTGAGGGAGACCCAGCTTTCTCACACTGGGCCCTACATGATGCTGCACAATGTGTTGGTCGTCTTCAGACTTCATAATGCCAAGCACACGGTCAAGCAGTCCAGTGCCAGAGGCAGCAAAGCAACCCCAAACCATCAGGGACCTCCGCCATGTCTGACTGTAGGGGGCGTCTTCTTCTCTTTTTTCCTGTAAACTCTATGTTGAGGCCTTTTCCTACTTTTGTCTCATCTGACCAGAGAACATTCTTCCAGAATGGTTTTGGCTTTCTCAGGTAAGTTTTGGCAAACTCCTGCCTGGCTTCTGTCTCTAGGTAAGAAGTGGGGTCTTCCTGGGTCTCCTACCAGCGCCACACCTCCCATGAGGTGACCTGAATCGACCACTTCAGGCAGCGCTATACCAGGGCCCCAGGGAGGGCGGCATTTTTGCATACCTAAGCCAGTCCAGGACAATCTGTCCTGGACTGGCTTAGCACCGAGCGGTGGATTGGGGAGGCCGCTGGAGCTGCGCTGCTCCAGCGGCCTCCCCTCACGCTAAGGCAGAAAGCAGGTCCTCTCCCTGCCTGCGAACGCCACCCCCTTTGCTCCGCCACGCCCCCTCCGCTCCGACCCCTCCTCCCGGGGGGAAGGCAGCTTTCTGTCGTCCGCCTCGGGCGGCGAACAAGGAAGCTTCACCCCTGTCTCCTACCATACAGTCCCTTCTCATTCAGACGCTGACACTGGATAGTACGGGGTGACGCTGTTGTACCCTCGGACTGCAGGGCAGCTTGGACTTGTTTGGATGTTAGTCGAGGTTCTTTATCCGCCATCCGCACAATCTTGCGGTGAAATCTCTGGTCAATGTTTCTTTTGCGTCCACATCTAGGGAGGTTAGCCACAGGGCCATGGGCTTTACACTTCTTGATGACACTGCGCACGGTAGACACAGGAACATTCAGGGCTTTGGAGATGGACTTGTAGCCTTGAGATTGCTCAGGCTTCCTCACAATTTTGCTTTTCAAGTCCTCAGACAGTTCTTTGGTCTTCTTTCTTTTCTCCATGCTCAATGTGGTCACACAAGGACACAGGACAGAGGTGGAGTCAACTTTAATCCATTTCAACTGGCTGCAAGTGTGATTTAGTTATTGCCACCACCTGTTAGGTGCCTCAGGTAAGTAACAGGTGCTGCTAATTACACAAATTAGAGAATTTTGACAATTCTTTTTGTGGTTTTCCATTGAAGACAAATTAAATGAAGATAATAATACCAAAGAATTTGTGATTGCAATCATTTTCTGGAAGAAAATGAGTATTATCTGACAGAATTGCAGGGCTGCCAATACTTTTGGCCAACACTGTAGATAGATAGATAGATAGATAGATAGATAGATAGATAGATAGGAGATAGCGGCACACCAAAGAGTATGGGGTAACCCTGTGATCTCTGCAGATCAAACTCCATGTGGCTCCGTTCAATCTGGAACCATCACCAGGATGCTCTTATGACTATTTTCTTCTTCGTGATGGTCAAAGACAAGCCAAGAAATGCGGTCACCTTCCCAAGCTGGATTTCATGTCTTCTACCAATTCTCTATTGGTCCATTTTCACAGTGACTCCTCTGTGCAGGCAGATGGCTTCTCTGCTGCATACTCGTTCTGTAAGTAAATGTTGAACCTAAACTATCTATTTTCAGTCTCAAGATGACATACTGGTTCTGCTGACAGTAACCTATCTATCTGCAGGCTGGGGGGATATGCTGGTTCTGGTGACAGTAACCTATCTATCTGCAGGGCTGGGGTGATATGCTGGTTCTGGTGACAGTAACCTATCTATCTGCAGGACTGGGGTGATATGCTGGGTCTGGTGACAGTAACCTATCTATCTGGAGGGCTGGGGTGATATGCTGGGTCTGGTGACAGTAACCTATCTATCTGGAGGGCTGGGGTGATATGCTGGTTCTGGTGACAGTAACCTATCTATCTGCAGGACTGGGGTGATATGCTGGGTCTGGTGACAGTAACCTATCTATCTGCAGGGCTGGGGTGATATGCTGGTTCTGGTGACAGTAACCTATCTATCTGCAGGGCTGGGGTGATATACTGTTTCTGGTGACAGTAACCTATCTATCTGCAGGGCTGGGGTGATATGCTGGGTCTGGTGACAGTAACCTATCTATCTGCAGGGCTGGGGTGATATGCTGGTTCTGGTGACAGTAACCTATCTATCTGCAGGTCTGGGGTGATATGCTGGTTCTGGTGACAGTAACCTATCTACCTGCAGGGCTGGGGTGATATGCTGGTTCTAGTAACAGTAACCTATCTACCTGCAGGGCTGGGGTGATATGCTGGGTCTGGTGACAGTAACCTATCTATCTGCAGGGCTGGGGTGATATGCTGGTTCTGGTGACAGTAACCTATCTACCTGCAGGGCTGGGGTGATATGCTGGTTCTAGTAACAGTAACCTATCTACCTGCAGGGCTGGGGTGATATGCTGGGTCTGGTGAGAGTAACCTATCTATCTGCAGGGCTGGGGTGATGTGCTGGTTCTGGTGACAGTAACCTATCTATCTGCAGGGCTGGGGTGATGTGCTGGTTCTGGTGACAGTAACCTATCTATCTGCAGGGCTGGGGTGATATGCGGGGTCTGGTGACAGTAACCTATCTATCTGCAGGGCTGGGGTGATATGCTGGTTCTGGTGACAGTAACCTATCTATCTGCAGGGCTGGGGTGATGTGCTGGTTCTGGTGACAGTAACCTATCTATCTGCAGGGCTGGGGTGATATGCTGGTTCTGGTGACAGTAACCTATCTATCTGCAGGGCTGGGGTGATATGCTGGGTCTGGTGACAGTAACCTATCTATCTGCGGGGCTGGGGTGATATGCTGGGTCTGGTGACAGTAACCTATCTATCTGCAGGGCTGGGGTGATATGCTGGATCTGGTGACAGTAACCTATCTATCTGCAGGGCTGGGGTGATATGCTGGATCTGGTGACAGTAACCTATCTATCTGCAGGGCTGGGGTGATATGATGGTTCTGTTGACAGTAACCTATCTATCTGTAGTACTGGGGTGATATACTGGTTCTGGTGACAGTAACTTATCTATCTGCAGGGCTGGGGTGATATGCTGGGTCTGGTGACAGTAACCTATCTATCTGCAGGGCTGGGGTGATATGCTGGTACTGGTGACAGTAACCTATCTATCTGCAGGGCTGGGGTGATATGCTGGGTCTGGTGACAGTAACCTATCTATCTGCAGGGCTGGGGTGATGTGCTGGGTCTGGTGACAGTAACCTATCTATCTGCAGGGCTGGGGTGACATGCTGGGTCTGGTGACAGTAACCTATCTATCTGCAGGGCTGGGGTGATATGCTGGTTCTGGTGACAGTAACCTATCTATCTGCAGGGCTGGGGTGATATGCTGGGTCTGGTAACAGTAACCTATCTATCTGCAGGGCTGGGGTGATATGCTGGGTCTGGTGACAGTAACCTATCTATCTGCAGGGCTGGGGTGACATGCTGGGTCTGGTGACAGTAACCTATCTATCTGCAGGGCTGGGGTGATATGCTGGGTCTGGTGACACTAACCTATCTATCTGCAGGGCTGGGGTGACATGCTGGGTCTGGTGACAGTAACCTATCTATCTGTACGGCTGGGGTGATATGCTGGTTCTGGTGACAGTAACCTATCTATCTGCAGGGCTGGGGTGATGTGCTGGGGCTGGTGACAGTAACCTATCTATCTGCAGGGCTGGGGTGATATGCTGGGTCTGGTGAGAGTAACCTATCTATCTGCAGGGCTGGGGTGATATGCTGGGCCTGGTGACAGTAACCTATCTATCTGCAGGGCTGGGGTGATATGCTGGTTCTGGTGACAGTAACCTATCTATCTGCAGGGCTGGGGTGATATGCTGGTTGTGGTGACAGTAACCTATCTATCTGCAGGGCTGGGGTGATATGCTGGTTCTGGTGACAGTAACCTATCTATCTGCAGGGCTGGGGTGATATGCTGGTTCTGGTGACAGAATCTCTTTAAAGGGTCCCTAAGGATCGCTCAGTAGAAGGCTGCTCCTCTATCATCTTGGTTGACTCCATACATTACATGTTTAAGTGTCTGTAGGATTTCTTGGAGATCTGCATCCACCCCCCCGTCTCTACATTACACCCCCCGTCTCTCCATTACACCCCCTGTCTCTACATTACACCCCCCGTCTCTACATTACACCCCCCGTCTCTACATTACACCCCCTGTCTCTACATTACACCCCCCGTCTCTACATTACACCCCCTGTCTCTACATTACACCCCCTGTCTCTACATTACACCCCCTGTCTCTACATTACACCCCCCCGTCTCTACATTACACCCCCCCGTCTCTACATTACACCCCCTGTCTCTACATTACACCCCCTGTCTCTACATTACACCCCCCGTCTCTACATTACACCCCCTGTCTCTACATTACACCCCCCGTCTCTACATTACACCCCCCGTCTCTCCATTACACCCCCTGTCTCTACATTACACCCCCTGTCTCTACATTACACCCCCTGTCTCTACATTACACCCCCTGTCTCTACATTACACCCCCCCGTCTCTACATTACACCCCCCCGTCTCTACATTACACCCCCCCGTCTCTACATTACACCCCCTGTCTCTACATTACACCCCCTGTCTCTACATTACACCCCCTGTCTCTCCATTACACCCCCTGTCTCTACATTACACCCCCCCGTCTCTACATTACACCCCCTGTCTCTACATTACACCCCCCCGTCTCTACATTACACCCCCTGTCTCTACATTACACCCCCCCGTCTCTACATTACACCCCCTGTCTCTACATTACACCCCCTGTCTCTACATTACACCCCCCCGTCTCTACATTACACCCCCTGTCTCTACATTACACCCCCTGTCTCTACATTACACCCCCCGTCTCTCCATTACACCCCCCGTCTCTCCATTACACCCCCTGTCTGTCTCTACATTACATTCCCCGTCTCTACATTACACCCCCTGTCTCTACATTACACCCCCTGTCTCTACATTACACCCCCTGTCTCTACATTACACCCCCCGTCTCTACATTACACCCCCCGTCTCTACATTACACCCCCCGTCTCTACATTACACCCCCTGTCTCTACATTACACCCCCTGTCTCTACATTACACCCCCTGTCTCTACATTACACCCCCTGTCTCTACATTACACCCCCTGTCTCTACATTACACCCCCTGTCTCTACATTACACCCCCTGTCTCTACATTACACCCCCTGTCTCTACATTACACCCCCTGTCTCTACATTACACCCCCTGTCTCTACATTACACCCCCTGTCTCTACATTACACCCCCTGTCTCTACATTACACCCCCTGTCTCTACATTACACCCCCTGTCTCTACATTACACCCCCCCCGTCTCTACATTACACCCCCCCGTCTCTACATTACACCCCCTGTCTCTACATTACACCCCCTGTCTCTACATTACACCCCCTGTCTCTACATTACACCCCCCGTCTCTACATTACACCCCCCGTCTCTACATTACTACCCCCCGTCTCTACATTACACCCCCTGTCTCTACATTACACCCCCTGTCTCTACATTACACCCCCTGTCTCTACATTACACCCCCCGTCTCTCCATTACACCCCCTGTCTCTACATTACACCCCCTGTCTCTACATTACACCCCCCCGTCTCTACATTACACCCCCTGTCTCTACATTACACCCCCTGTCTCTACATTACACCCCCCCCGTCTCTACATTACACCCCCCCCGTCTCTACATTACACCCCCTGTCTCTACATTACACCCCCTGTCTCTACATTACACCCCCTGTCTCTACATTACACCCCCTGTCTCTACATTACACCCCCCCGTCTCTACATTACACCCCCCTGTCTCTCCATTACACCCCCCGTCTCTCCATTACACCCCTCTTCTCTACATTACACCCCCTGTCTCTACATTACACCCCCTGTCTCTCCATTACACCCCCTGTCTCTACATTACACCCCCTGTCTCTACATTACACCCCCTGTCTCTACATTACACCCCCCCGTCTCTCCATTACACCTGCCGTCACCCTGGCAAAAGGTAAATAAAGTTTTTTTTATGTTTTTGGACATCCCCTTTAAAGAGGCTCTGTCATTGGGAACAGTGGTGAACCCGGCCTCTCTGCTGCCTGAGGCGGACGATGAAAAGGAGCGGGGGAAGGGGTGTTCATCTTATGATCGTCCGCCTCATACAGCGGGGGGTTGGCGGTGACAATACATTACATACAATGCAGTAATACTCACAGGAGACGTCTCCCCACATTTCCTGTCTCTTGCCTTCAGCACGTCTTCCATCTGTGACTTGACTCTGATCTTTGACTCCTCACTTCTCCACACACCCAACCCCTATATATATATATATATATATATATATATATATATATATATATATATATCCCACAGCGGCCCCTGCAGCCTATATTATGCCCCACAGTCTATTGTGCCACTGTTGTAGAGAGGGGCCACAGTGGACCCTTAAACCTCTGTTATACCCCACAGTTGCACACTCATGAACTATTGTTATACTCAGAGGTCTCTTCAGACCCGCAAGTATAATAATGGCGGTAATTGGGGATTGCGGCCTGGGCCTGCTCACTACTGCCCCCCTCAGCCTATAGTAGAAGGGGAAGCGGGGGCAGCAGTGAGCAGGTCCGGGGAGGTTGGTAAATAGGCCGCTACCTGCTGGGGATACTGGGCATACTCCAGCAGGTAACGGCCTATTATTACACAAACAAAAATGGTATGTTACTTACTGACCTCGCCGCCGCCGCCGCTGCCGCCGTCTCCTCTCCACCTGGCAATAAGACGTCTGTGTCTCAGCGCAGGATGACGCTGCCTACAGTGAGACGCTGAGGTCTGAACCAGTGCAGGAGACGGTCTGCTCCGGTTGTTTTCAGAGCAGCCTTTCTACTGTGCTAGTTTAGGAAAAAAAGTCGGCTGCTGCGGCCCTCCAGAGCACCGCCTCGGACCATCGCCTCACCTCGCCTCATTGGAGGTGCAGCACTGATTGGGAAAAGTCGCTTTTGGCTAAACATATATTTGCATAGGCTTTAGAGAGGCTATTCCACACCTACCTCTAGTATGTAAATTGCCTCAGTAGTTTATGAATGAGCCCGTTTTTATCCATATGCTAATTAGCCTTCTCAGTGCCCCGGAAGTGTCTGTGAGCGCTGTCTGCTATTCTCTATGTGAGGGCAGGGAGACGCGGTATCAGCACAGCAGCCTCTGCTCTCACAAGGCTAGGCAGGTCTATGACTTCTCCCAATGATAGAGCCCCTTTAAGGAAGGGCCGGCACAGAAGCAAATTAAAGGTGACCAATAAGGGGCCCCTGATACAATACCTGGGGCCCGGGTCACTCGCACTCCACCCTGAACATTCTACACATTATGTGATGTTAATAGAGATTCGCTGATAATATCTCACTTCTACTTTGCAGATTTTATATCACCGAGACGCCGGAATAAGGTTTCATCCAAATCCGCTTATCAGTAATTCCACCACTGGACAGCAGGTGGCGCCATGGAAACGGCGCAGATCAATTACCTCCGACTATCCGAAAAGATGTTCTAGATAAAGTGTCTGCAGAACAAGCTCAACTATGGCTGAAATAAAACCTACTGCTTACACAAGACAAAACGCGTGCCACTAGTAATGTGTGATAGGAGATGGATAGATAGATAGATAGATAGATAGATAGATAGATAGATAGATAGATAGATAGGAGATAGATAGATAGGAGATAGATAGATAGATGATAGATAGATAGGAGATAGATAGATAGATAGGTAGATAGGAGATAGATAGATAGATAGATAGATAGATAGATAGATAGATAGATAGATAGATAGATAGGTAGATAGGAGATAGATAGATAGATAGATAGATAGATAGATAGATAGATAGATAGATAGGAGATAGATAGATAGATAGATAGGAGATAGATAGATAGATAGATAGATGATAGATAGATAGATAGATAGATAGGAGATAGATAGATAGATAGATAGATAGATAGATAGATAGATAGATAGGAGATAGATAGATAGATAGATAGATAGATAGATAGATGATAGATAGATGATAGATAGATAGATAGATAGATAGATAGATAGATAGGAGATAGATAGATAGATAGGAGATAGATAGATAGATAGATAGATAGGAGATAGATCGATAGATAGGAGATAGATAGATAGATAGATAGATAGATAGATGATAAATAGATAGATAGATAGATAGATAGATAGATAGATAGATAGATAGGAGATAGATAGATAGATAGATAGATAGATAGATAGATAGGAGATAGATAGGAGATAGATAGATAGGAGATAGATAGATAGATAGATAGATAGATAGATAGATAGATAGGAGATAGATAGATAGATAGGAGATAGATAGATAGATAGATAGATAGATAGATAGATAGATAGATAGATAGATAGGAGATAGATAGATAGATAGATAGATAGATAGGAGATAGATAGATAGATAGGAGATAGATAGATAGATAGATAGATAGATAGATAGATAGGAGATAGATAGATAGATAGATAGATAGATAGATAGGAGATAGATAGATAGATAGATAGATAGATAGATAGATAGATAGATAGGAGATAGATAGATACATAGATAGATAGATAGATAGATAGATAGATAGGAGATAGATAGATAGGAGATAGATAGAGAGATAGATAGATAGATGATAGATAGATAGATAGATAGATAGATAGATAGATAGATAGATAGATAGGAGATAGATAGATAGATAGATAGGAGATAGATAGATAGATAGATAGATAGATAGGAGATAGATAGATAGATAGGAGATAGAGAGATAGATAGATAGATAGATAGATAGATAGATAGATAGGAGATAGATAGATAGGAGATAGATAGAGAGATAGATAGATAGATGATAGATAGATAGATAGATAGATAGATAGATAGATAGGAGATAGATAGATAGATAGATAGATAGATAGGAGATAGAGCGATAGATAGATAGATAGATAGATAGAAAGATACATAGATAGATAAATAGATAGATAGATAGATAGGAGATAGATAGATAGATAGATAGATAGATAGATAGATAGATAGATAGAAAGATACATAGATAGATAGATAGATGATAGATAGATAGATAGATAGATAGATAGATAGGAGATAGATAGATAGATAGATAGATAGGAGATAGATAGATAGATAGATAGATAGATAGATAGATAGATAGGAGATAGATAGATAGGAGATAGAGAGATAGATAGATAGATAGATAGATAGATAGATAGATAGATAGATAGGAGATAGATAGATAGGAGATAGATAGAGAGATAGATAGATAGATGATAGATAGATAGATAGATAGATAGATAGATAGATAGGAGATAGATAGATAGATAGATAGATAGATAGGAGATAGAGCGATAGATAGATAGATAGATAGATAGATAGATAGATACATAGATAGATAAATAGATAGATAGATAGATAGGAGATAGATAGATAGATAGATAGATAGATAGAAAGATACATAGATAGATAGATAGATAGATAGATAGATAGATAGATAGATAGATAGGAGATATATAGGAGATAGATAGATAGATAGATAGATAGATAGATAGATAGGAGATAGATAGATAGGAGATAGATAGATAGATAGATAGATAGATAGATAGATAGGAGATAGATAGATAGATAGATAGATAGATAGATAGGAGATAGAGCGATAGATAGATAGATAGATAGATAGATAGATAGATAGATAGGAGATAGATAGATAGATAGGAGAGAGATAGATAGATAGATAGATAGATAGATAGATAGGAGATAGATAGATAGATAGATAGGAGATAGATAGAGAGATAGATAGATAGATAGATAGATAGATAGATAGGAGAGAGATAGATAGATAGATAGATAGATAGATAGATAGATAGATAGGAGATAGATAGATAGGAGATAGATAGATAGATAGATAGATAGATAGATAGATAGGAGAGAGATAGATAGATAGATAGATAGATAGATAGGAGATAGATAGATAGGAGATAGATAGATAGATAGATAGATAGATAGGAGATAGATAGATAGATAGGAGATAGATAGAGAGATAGATAGATAGATAGATAGATAGATAGGAGATAGATAGAGAGATAGATAGATAGATAGATAGATGATAGATAGATAGATAGATAGATAGATAGATAGGAGATAGATAGATAGATAGATAGATAGATAGATAGATAGGAGATAGATAGATAGGAGATAGAGAGATAGATAGATAGATAGATAGATAGGAGATAGATAGATAGGAGATAGAGAGATAGATAGATAGATAGATAGATAGATAGATAGATAGATAGATAGATGATAGATAGATAGATAGATAGATAGATAGATAGATAGATAGATAGGAGATAGATAGATAGGAGATAGATAGAGAGATAGATAGATAGATGATAGATAGATAGATAGATAGATAGATAGATAGATAGGAAATAGATAGATAGATAGATAGATAGGAGATAGATAGATAGATAGATAGATAGATAGATAGGAGATAGATAGATAGATAGATAGGAGATAGATAGATAGATAGATAGATAGATAGATAGATAGGAGATAGATAGATAGATAGGAGATAGATAGATAGGAGATAGATAGATAGGAGATAGATAGATAGATAGATAGATAGATAGGAGATAGATAGATAGATAGATAGATAGATAGATAGAAGATAGATAGATAGATAGATAGATAGATAGATAGATAGGAGATAGAGCGATAGATAGATAGATAGATAGATAGATAGATAGGAGATAGATAGATAGATAGATAGATGATAGATAGATAGATAGATAGATAGATAGATGATAGATAGATAGATAGATAGATAGATAGATAGATAGATAGATAGGAGATAGATAGATAGATAGGAGATAGATAGATAGATAGATAGATAGATAGATAGATAGGAGATAGATCGATAGATAGGAGATAGATAGATAGATAGATAGATAGATAGATGATAAATAGATAGATAGATAGATAGATAGATAGATAGATAGGAGATAGATAGATAGATAGATAGATAGATAGATAGATAGATAGATAGGAGATAGATAGGAGATAGATAGATAGGAGATAGATAGATAGATAGATAGATAGATAGATAGGAGATAGATAGATAGATAGGAGATAGATAGATAGATAGATAGATAGATAGATAGATAGATAGATAGATAGATAGGAGATAGATAGATAGATAGATAGATAGATAGATAGATAGGAGATAGATAGATAGGAGATAGATAGAGAGATAGATAGATAGATGATAGATAGATAGATAGATAGATAGATAGATAGATAGATAGATAGGAGATAGATAGATAGATAGATAGATAGGAGATAGATAGATAGATAGATAGATAGATAGATAGATAGGAGATAGATAGATAGATAGATAGGAGATAGAGAGATAGATAGATAGATAGATAGATAGATAGGAGATAGATAGATAGGAGATAGATAGAGAGATAGATAGATAGATGATAGATAGATAGATAGATAGATAGATAGATAGGAGATAGATAGATAGATAGATAGATAGATAGATAGATAGGAGATAGAGCGATAGATAGATAGATAGAAAGATACATAGATAGATAAATAGATAGATAGATAGATAGGAGATAGATAGATAGATAGATAGATAGATAGATAGATAGATAGATAGAAAGATACATAGATAGATAGATAGATAGATAGATGATAGATAGATAGATAGATAGATAGATAGATAGATAGGAGATAGATAGATAGATAGATAGATAGATAGATAGATAGGAGATAGATAGATAGATAGATAGATAGATAGGAGATAGATAGATAGGAGATAGAGAGATAGATAGATAGATAGATAGATAGATAGATAGATAGATAGGAGATAGATAGATAGGAGATAGATAGAGAGATAGATAGATAGATGATAGATAGATAGATAGATAGATAGGAGATAGATAGATAGATAGATAGATAGATAGATAGATAGGAGATAGAGCGATAGATAGATAGATAGATAGATAGATAGATAGATAGATACATAGATAGATAAATAGATAGATAGATAGATAGATAGATAGGAGATAGATAGATAGATAGATAGATAGATAGATAGATAGAAAGATACATAGATAGATAGATAGATAGATAGATAGATAGATAGATAGATAGGAGATATATAGGAGATAGATAGATAGATAGATAGATAGATAGGAGATAGATAGATAGGAGATAGATAGATAGATAGATAGATAGGAGATAGATAGATAGATAGATAGATAGATAGATAGATAGATAGATAGATAGGAGATAGAGCGATAGATAGATAGATAGATAGATAGATAGGAGATAGATAGATAGATAGATAGATAGGAGATAGATAGATAGATAGATAGATAGATAGATAGATAGATAGATAGGAGAGAGATAGATAGATAGATAGATAGATAGATCGATAGATAGATAGATAGGAGATAGATAGATAGATAGATAGGAGATAGATAGAGAGATAGATAGATAGATAGATAGATAGGAGAGAGATAGATAGATAGATAGATAGATAGATAGATAGATAGATAGGAGATAGATAGATAGGAGATAGATAGATAGATAGATAGATAGATAGATAGGAGAGAGATAGATAGATAGATAGATAGATAGGAGATAGATAGATAGGAGATAGATAGATAGATAGATAGATAGATAGATAGATAGATAGATAGGAGATAGATAGATAGATAGATAGATAGGAGATAGATAGAGAGATAGATAGATAGATAGATAGGAGATAGATAGAGAGATAGATAGATAGATAGATAGATGATAGATAGATAGATAGATAGATAGATAGGAGATAGATAGATAGATAGATAGATAGGAGATAGATAGATAGGAGATAGAGAGATAGATAGATAGATAGATAGATAGATAGATAGATAGATAGGAGATAGATAGATAGGAGATAGAGAGATAGATAGATAGATAGATAGATAGATAGATAGATAGGAGATAGATAGATAGGAGATAGATAGATAGAGAGATAGATAGATAGATAGATGATAGATAGATAGATAGATAGATAGATAGATAGATAGGAAATAGATAGATAGATAGATAGATAGGAGATAGATAGATAGATAGATAGATAGATAGATAGGAGATAGATAGATAGATAGATAGATAGGAGATAGATAGATAGATAGATAGATAGATAGATAGATAGATAGATAGGAGATAGATAGATAGATAGGAGATAGATAGATAGGAGATAGATAGATAGGAGATAGATAGATAGATAGATAGATAGGAGATAGATAGATAGATAGATAGATAGATAGATAGATAGATAGGAGATAGAGCGATAGATAGATAGGAGATAGATAGATAGATAGATAGATAGAAGATAGATAGATAGATAGATAGATAGATAGATAGATAGATAGGAGATAGAGCGATAGATAGATAGATAGATAGATAGGAGATAGATAGGAGATAGAGCGATAGATAGATAGATAGATAGATAGATAGATAGATAGGAGATAGAGCGATAGATAGATAGATAGATAGATAGATAGATAGATAGGAGATAGATAGATAGATAGATAGATAGATAGGAGATAGATAGGAGATAGAGAGATAGATAGATAGATAGATAGATAGATAGATAGATAGATAGATAGGAGATAGATAGATAGGAGATAGATAGAGAGATAGATAGATAGATGATAGATAGATAGATAGATAGATAGATAGATAGATAGATAGGAGATAGATAGATAGATAGATAGATAGATAGATAGGAGATAGAGCGATAGATAGATAGATAGATAGAAAGATACATAGATAGATAAATAGATAGATAGATAGATAGATAGATAGGAGATAGATAGATAGATAGAAAGATACATAGATAGATAGATAGATAGATGATAGATAGATAGATAGATAGATAGATAGATAGGAGATAGATAGATAGATAGATAGATAGATAGGAGATAGATAGATAGATAGATAGATAGATAGATAGGAGATAAATAGATAGGAGATAGAGAGATAGATAGATAGATAGATAGATAGATAGATAGATAGATAGGAGATAGATAGATAGGAGATAGATAGAGAGATAGATAGATAGATGATAGATAGATAGATAGATAGATAGATAGGAGATAGATAGATAGATAGATAGATAGATAGGAGATAGAGCGATAGATAGATAGATAGATAGATAGATAGATAGATAGATAGATAGAAAGATACATAGATAGATAAATAGATAGATAGATAGATAGATAGATAGGAGATAGATAGATAGATAGATAGATAGATAGATAGATAGATAGATAGAAAGATACATAGATAGATAGATAGATAGATAGATAGATAGATAGATAGATAGGAGATATATAGGAGATAGATAGATAGATAGATAGATAGATAGATAGATAGATAGGAGATAGATAGATAGGAGATAGATAGATAGATAGATAGATAGGAGATAGATAGATAGATAGATAGATAGATAGATAGATAGGAGATAGAGCGATAGATAGATAGATAGATAGATAGATAGGAGATAGATAGATAGATAGATAGATAGATAGGAGATAGATAGATAGATAGATAGATAGATAGGAGAGAGATAGATAGATAGATAGATAGATAGATAGATAGATAGATAGGAGATAGATAGATAGATAGATAGATAGATAGATAGATAGATAGGAGATAGATAGAGAGATAGATAGATAGATAGATAGATAGGAGATAGATAGATAGATAGATAGATAGATAGATAGGAGATAGATAGATAGATAGATAGATAGATAGATAGATAGATAGGAGATAGATAGATAGATAGATAGATAGATAGGAGAGAGATAGATAGATAGATAGATAGATAGATAGATAGATAGATAGATAGATAGGAGATAGATAGATGATAGATAGATGATAGATAGATAGATAGATAGATAGATAGATAGGAAATAGATAGATAGATAGATAGATAGGAGATAGATAGATAGATAGATAGATAGGAGATAGATAGATAGATAGATAGATAGATAGGAGATAGATAGATAGATAGATAGATAGATAGATAGATAGATAGATAGGAGATAGATAGATAGGAGATAGATAGATAGGAGATAGATAGATAGATAGATAGGAGATAGATAGATAGATAGATAGATAGATAGATAGATAGATAGATAGGAGATAGAGCGATAGATAGATAGGAGATAGATAGATAGATAGATAGATAGATAGATAGATAGAAGATAGATAGATAGATAGATAGATAGATAGGAGATAGAGCGATAGATAGATAGATAGATAGGAGATAGATAGGAGATAGAGCGATAGATAGATAGATAGATAGATAGATAGATAGGAGATAGAGCGATAGATAGATAGATAGATAGATAGATAGATAGATAGGAGATAGATAGATAGGAGATAGATAGGAGATAGATAGATAGTAGATAGATAGATAGATAGATAGATAGATAGATAGATAGGAGATAGATAGATAGATAGATAGATAGATAGGAGATAGATAGATAGATAGATAGATAGATAGATAGATAGGAGATAGATAGATAGATAGATAGATAGGAGATAGAGCGATAGATAGATAGATAGATAGATAGATAGGAGATAGATAGATAGATAGGAGATAGATAGATAGATAGATAGATAGGAGATAGATAGATAGATAGATAGATAGATAGATAGATAGTAGATAGATAGATAGGAGATAGATAGATAGATAGATAGATAGATAGATAGGAGATAGATAGATAGATAGATAGATAGGAGATAGATAGATAGATAGATAGATAGATAGATAGGAGATAGATAGATAGATAGATAGATAGATAGGAGATAGAGCGATAGATAGATAGATAGATAGATAGATAGGAGATAGATAGATAGATAGATAGATAGATAGGAGATAGATAGATAGATAGATAGGAGATAGATAGATAGATAGATAGGAGATAGATAGATAGATAGATAGATAGATAGATAGGAGATAGATAGATAGATAGATAGATAGTAGATAGATAGGAGATAGATAGATAGATAGATAGATAGATAGATAGATAGATAGGAGATAGATAGATAGATAGATAGATAGATAGATAGGAGATAGATAGATAGATAGATAGTAGATAGATAGATAGGAGATAGATAGATAGATAGATAGATAGATAGATAGGAGATAGATAGATAGATAGATAGATAGATAGATAGATAGATAGGAGATAGATAGATAGATAGATAGATAGATAGATAGATAGATAGGAGATAGATAGATAGATAGATAGGAGATAGATAGATAGATAGATAGATAGATAGATAGATAGGAGATAGAGCGATAGATAGATAGATAGATAGATAGATAGATAGATAGATAGGAGATAGATAGGAGATAGATAGATAGATAGATAGATAGATAGAAAGATACATAGATAGATAGATAGATAGATAGATAGATAGATAGATAGATAGATAGATAGGAGATATATAGGAGATAGATAGATAGATAGATAGGAGATAGATAGATAGATAGATAGATAGATAGATAGGAGATAGATAGATAGATAGATAGGAGATAGATAGATAGATAGATAGATAGATAGATAGGAGATAGATAGATAGATAGATAGATAGATAGATAGATAGGAGATAGATAGATAGATAGATAGATAGATAGATAGATAGTAGATAGATAGGAGATAGATAGATAGATAGATAGATAGATAGATAGGAGATAGATAGATAGATAGATAGATAGATAGATAGATAGATAGATAGGAGATAGATAGATAGATAGATAGATAGTAGATAGATAGATAGGAGATAGATAGATAGATAGATAGATAGATAGATAGGAGATAGATAGATAGATAGATAGATAGATAGATAGGAGATAGATAGATAGATAGATAGGAGATAGATAGATAGATAGATAGATAGATAGGAGATAGATAGATAGATAGATAGATAGATAGGAGATAGAGCGATAGATAGATAGATAGATAGATAGATAGATAGATAGATAGGAGATAGATAGATAGGAGATAGATAGATAGATAGATAGATAGATAGATAGATAGATAGATAGGAGATAGATAGATATTCTAGCAAACTGTTAACCCTTCTGTTCCTAGAAGCATTCATACTGCGCAGGACATAGATCCATTCTTGCCTAACTCTTTTGCACAGCGCTGTATTTCCAAAGTTTATTGACTTTTTATGCAATTCTAAAGGCAGGGAGACGCCACAAGGTCGTTCATTGGGTTTAAACTTTATTGTTTTGTGGTGAAAAATCCTTTAAGTGAGCAGATAAAAAAAAGTCAAATAACAACTGGTCATATGTTACACGAAGGGAAGAAGCGAACAGAGAGACCGGAACGCGACAAGTCATACGGTATACACAGGGAGGTAGGTGTATGGAAAGTAAGAGCCCCTTCTTCAGGGAAAGGGATGTAGATACATGGAACAACCTGACAGACACGTCACATGTGAAGAACACAACATCCTCAAAGCCCACGGAGACCAGGAGTAATACCGAAACCTGCAAGGCCCACGGAGACCAGGAGTAATACCGAAAACAACAGAGCCCACGGAGACCAGGAGTAATACCGAAACCAGCAAGGCCCACGGAGACCAGGAGTAATACCGAAAACAACAGATCCCACGGAGACCAGGAGTAATACCGAAACCAGCAAGGCCCACGGAGACCAGGAGTAATACCGAAAACAACAGAGCCCACGGAGACCAGGAGTAATACCGAAACCAGCAAGGCCCACGGAGACCAGGAGTAATACCGAAACCAGCAAGGCCCACGGAGACCAGGAGTAATACCGAAACCAGCAAGGCCCACGGAGACCAGGAGTAATACCGAAACCAGCAAGGCCCACGGAGACCAGGAGTAATACTGAAAACAACAGAGCCCACGGAGACCAGGAGTAATACCGAAACCAGCAAGGCCCACGGAGACCAGGAGTAATACCGAAACCAGCAAGGCCCACGGAGACCAGGAGTAATACCGAAAACAACAGAGCCCACGGAGACCAGGAGTAATACCGAAACCAGCAAGGCCCACGGAGACCAGGAGTAATACCGAAAACAACAGAGCCCACGGAGACCAGGAGTAATACCGAAACCAGCAAGGCCCACGGAGACCAGGAGTAATACCGAAACCAGCAAGGCCCACGGAGACCAGGAGTAATACCGAAACCAGCAAGGCCCACGGAGACCAGGAGTAATACTGAAACCTGCAAGGCCCGCGGAGACCAGGAGTAATACCGAAAACAACAGAGCCCACGGAGACCAGGAGTAATACCGAAACCAGCAAGGCCCACGGAGACCAGGAGTAATACTGAAAACAACAGAGCCCACGGAGACCAGGAGTAATACCGAAACCAGCAAGGCCCACGGAGACCAGGAGTAATACTGAAAACAACAGAGCCCACGGAGACCAGGAGTAATACCGAAACCAGCAAGGCCCACGGAGACCAGGAGTAATACCGAAACCAAAAGAGCCCACGGAGACCAGGAGTAATACAGAAACCAGCAAGGCCCACGGAGACCAGGAGTAATACCAAAACCAGCAAGGCCCACGGAGACCAGGAGTAATACCGAAACCAGCAAGGCCCACGGAGACCAGGAGTAATACCCAAACCAAAAGAGCCCACGGAGACCAGGAGTAATATCGAAACCAGCAAGGCCCCAGAGACCAGGAGTAATACCGAAACCTGCAAGGCCCACGGAGACCAGGAGTAATTCCCAAAAACAACAGCCCACGGAGACCAGGAGTAATACCCAAACCAAAAGAGCCCACGGAGACCAGGAGTAATATCGAAACCAGCAAGGCCCCAGAGACCAGGAGTAATACCGAAACCTGCAAGGCCCACGGAGACCAGGAGTAATTCCCAAAAACAACAGCCCACGGAGACCAGGAGTAATACCGAAACCTGCAAGGCCCACGGAGACCAGGAGTAATACCGAAACCTGCAAGGCCCACGGAGACCAGGAGTAATTCCCAAAAACAACAGCCCACGGAGACCAGGAGTAATACTGAAAACAACAGAGCCCACGGAGACCAGGAGTAATACCGAGACCAGCAGATACCCACGGAAACCAAGAGTAATACCGAGACCAGCAGAGCCCACAGAGACAAAACCAGCAGAACCCACGGTGACCAGGAGTGATACCAAAAACAGTAGAAATTACGGAGACCAGGAGTAATACAGAAACCTGCAAAGCCCACGGAGACCAGGAGTAATACTGAAACCAGTAGAGCCCATGGACACCAGGAGTAATACCGAGACCAGCAGAACCCACGAAGACCAGGAGTAATACCGAAACCAAAAGAGCTCACGGAGACCGGGAGTAATACCGAAACCTGCAAGGCCCCCGGAGACCAGGAGTAATACCGAGACCAGCAGAACCCACGAAGACCAGGAGTAATACCAAAACCAGCAAAGCCCATGGAGACCGGGAGTAATACCGAAACCAGCAAAGCCCATGGAGACCGGGAGTAATACCGAAACCAGCAAAGCCCTTCTTTCCATCTTAGGTCTCCCAGAAATTAATTCACTATAATACAGAGGACCAATCATTTCTTAGTGTTAGCTTCTCGGTTGCTCCATATGTTGGCTGTAGAGGTCCATGAATGAGATTATAATAAAAGTCTCTCTTGTCTGGGAGGTAACACCAAAAACTAATAAAGTCTTGTAAATAAGGAAAAGGTTAGAAAAAATACCATACAAAGTTGGTTTTACAGGTTTTGTTGAAACATAGGTTCCACCATGGTGTATCATACAGGTCATTCTGGCCCTCAGGACGGCACGCCGTACAGGTCCTGTTGGGTCTCAGGAAGGCATACCACACAGGTAATTGTAGTTCCCATTATGGCGTGCCGTACAGGTCATGTTGGGTCTCGGGACGTCGTGCCGTACAGGTCATGTTGGGTTTGAAGATGGTGTACCGTACAAGTCATGTTGGGTCTCGGGATGGTGTACCGTACAAGTCATGTTGGGTTTGAAGATGGCATGCCGTACCGGTCATGTTGGGTCTCGGGACGGTGTACCGTACAGGTCATGTTGGGTCTCAGGGCGGCGTGCCGTACCAAACATGTTGGGTCTCAGGACGGTGTACCGTACAGGTCATGTTGGGTCTCGGGACAGCGTGCCGTACAGGTCATGTTTAGTCTCAGGACGGCGTGCCGTACCGGTCATGTTGGGTCTCGGGACGGTGTACCGTACAGGTCATGTTGGGTCTCAGGACGGCGTGCTGTACAGGTCATGTTTAGTCTCAGGACGGCGTGCCGTACAGGTCATGTTTAGTCTCAGGACGGCGTGCCGTACCGGTCATGTTGGGTCTCGGGACGGCGTGCCGTACAGGTCATGTTTAGTCTCAGGATGGTGTGCCATACCGAACATGTTGGGTCTCGGGACGGTGTACCATACAGGTCATTTTGGGTCTCAGGACGGCGTGCCGTACATGTGATGTTTAGTCTCAGGACGGCGTGCCGTACCGGTCATGTTGGGTCTCGGGACGGTGTACCGTACAGGTCATGTTGGGTCTTGGGACGGCGTGCCGTACAGGTCATGTTGGGTCTCGGGACGGCGTGCCGTACAGGTCATGTTGGGTCTCGGGACGGCGTGCTGTACAGGTAAATGTAGCTCCCATTATGGCGTGTCATAGAGGTGATGCTGTGATACATGGTCATGCTGGGTTTCACCATACTGGGCCATACTGGTCATACTAGGACTTCTCCACTACAAATATATAACATTCATTTCTTAGACTTGGTACAAAACAGAGTCCCCTCACCATGTCCGGTACGTGATATATTAGTCGCCTTACAGTATAAAATAGACTTAAAAAATCATGAAAAACTAGCCCCGCATACATGTGTAGAAACGGTTTTCTGACCTCTATTCATACAGCACTTTGGTGCGCCGGGCACTAGTCAGCAATGGTGCCAATGTCACCACCGAGATATCTGAGCCCTAGACCCATCTAATGTGGTTACAGCTCCAACGGGTCCCGGAATAACGGTCAATACTGTAGAGATTCCATTCGGTTCCACCATTTCTCTCATACAAAGCCCGGTTTGACAGAAGATCGGCGACAATTAGGACAACCACGGGATCCATTGGTTTGGAGACATCTAGGATTGAAAATGAGAAGTAATGAAGCTCAATAAGAGACGGCAAATATCTCCTCGAGAACAAAGGACCCTTCCTTCCTCCAGCATCATCCGTCAGACCTACCAAAATTTTCTCAATCTAAATGGGACTCAACTTCACTCATGGACAGTGGTGTAACAAGTGTCCTGTGGGCCCGGGTGCAAACTTTTATCCAGCGCCACTCCCCCCCTCCTCCCCAACGGTGGCCCCCCACACAGTATTACATGCCCTGCAGTGTCCACCTCCCCCACAGTATTATATGCTCCCAACAGCCCCCCACCACTCTGTGGCTATTATCAGATCCCATCAAAGCTCAGAGTAATCGGAGGCCCAGAGAAGGTGAATAAAAATAAATTAATACTCACCTCTCCTGGGCTTCCTCGCTCCGGCTGTCTTCAGTATCTTTGCCCATCTTCCCAACGTCTCTGCTGAGGTCTGTGATTGGTCCTCAGCCGTCATGTGGGGGGGGCATTGATCTCATTACGCCGCTGCGCGCCATGTGACCGCTGGGGCCTGATCACAGGCCTCAGTCACATGACAGAAGACGTCGGAGAGGTGAGTATATGTATTTATTATTTTCAGTCACCTTCCCTGACTAGTAACTATTGAAAAGGGGCCCAGGAACATTCCAGGGCCCCTTTTCATTTACAGTATGTATATGAGAACTAGGATTTCCCCGATTGCTGTCACAGTGGTACCAGGCCCCAGCCATCTCCAGCTGGCTGCAGGCCCTGTACCTTGCCGGGCCCAGTCGCACTCCTTGCGACCATGATCATTACGCCCCGGCTCATGGACCCTCTACATGTAATAGATGGTTGGTGCTAAAGCATGGACTGTTCTCTCATACCGGAGGTGGAAGACATGTGAGCAGGGCAAGGCCTGGAGCTGGCAGTTCTTTTCTCCGATGGACTCTCCGCACATCCCACAATACATCTCCATTTCTTCCACACACTCATGGAATCGGACAACATGGGCTCGAAGTTCCCGTTGCTGCTGTCTTGTGCGATAGATGATTTCACTCAGACAGTGAACCTTCAAGAGGGAGAGCTATGGAAAGAATAAGAAATAGCTAAGTAATGGGAGCGGATACCTGTGCAGCCAGGTCAACTCCACGGGGCCCCACAAGAGACAGATAGCCCGCCCGGGAAAATTGTATTAGAATTATCTCCTTCACCACCCTAGACCATCAAGGGGTGTTACATATAATCCCTTCACTACGCTAGACCACCAGGACTGCAACCATAAACCCCTTCACTACGCTCGACCACCAGGACTGCAACCATAAACCCCTTCACTACGCTCGACCACCAGGACTGCAACCATAAACCCCTTCACTACGCTCGACCACCAGGACTGCAACCATAAACCCCTTCACTATGCTAGACCACCAGGACTGCAACCATAAACCCCTTCACTATGCTAGACCACCAGGACTGCAACCATAAACCCCTTCACTACGCTCGACCACCAGGACTGCAACCATAAACCCCTTCACTACGCTCGACCACCAGGACTGCAACCATAAACCCCTTCACTATGCTAGACCACCAGGACTGCAACCATAAACCCCTTCACTATGCTAGACCACCAGGACTGCAACCATAAACCCCTTCACTACACTAGACCACCAGGACTGCAACCATAAACCCCTTCACTATGCTAGACCACCAGGACTGCAACCATAAACCCCTTCACTATGCTAGACCACCAGGACTGCAACCATAAACCCCTTCACTACGCTCGACCACCAGGACTGCAACCATAAACCCCTTCACTACGCTAGACCACCAGGACTGCAACCATAAACCCCTTCACTACGCTAGACCACCAGGACTGCAACCATAAACCCCTTCACTACGCTCGACCACCAGGACTGCAACCATAAACCCCTTCACTATGCTAGACCACCAGGACTGCAACCATAAACCCCTTCACTATGCTAGACCACCAGGACTGCAACCATAAACCCCTTCACTATGCTAGACCACCAGGACTGCAACCATAAACCCCTTCACTACGCTAGACCACCAGGACTGCAACCATAAACCCCTTCACTACGCTAGACCACCAGGACTGCAACCATAAACCCCTTCACTATGCTAGACCACCAGGACTGCAACCATAAACCCCTTCACTACGCTAGACCACCAGGACTGCAACCATAAACCCCTTCACTACGCTAGACCACCAGGACTGCAACCATAAACCCCTTCACTATGCTAGACCACCAGGACTGCAACCATAAACCCCTTCACTATGCTAGACCACCAGGACTGCAACCATAAACCCCTTCACTACGCTCGACCACCAGGACTGCAACCATAAACCCCTTCACTACGCTAGACCACCAGGACTGCAACCATAAACCCCTTCACTATGCTAGACCACCAGGACTGCAACCATAAACCCCTTCACTATGCTAGACCACCAGGACTGCAACCATAAACCCCTTCACTACGCTAGACCACCAGGACTGCAACCATAAACCCCTTCACTATGCTAGACCACCAGGACTGCAACCATAAACCCCTTCACTATGCTAGACCACCAGGACTGCAACCATAAACCCCTTCACTATGCTAGACCACCAGGACTGCAACCATAAACCCCTTCACTACGCTAGACCACCAGGACTGCAACCATAAACCCCTTCACTACGCTAGACCACCAGGACTGCAACCATAAACCCCTTCACTACGCTAGACCACCAGGACTGCAACCATAAACCCCTTCACTACGCTAGACCACCAGGACTGCAACCATAAACCCCTTCACTACGCTAGACCACCAGGACTGCAACCATAAACCCCTTCACTACGCTAGACCACCAGGACTGCAACCATAAACCCCTTCACTATGCTAGACCACCAGGACTGCAACCATAAACCCCTTCACTATGCTAGACCACCAGGACTGCAACCATAAACCCCTTCACTACGCTAGACCACCAGGACTGCAACCATAAACCCCTTCACTATGCTAGACCACCAGGACTGCAACCATAAACCCCTTCACTACGCTCGACCACCAGGACTGCAACCATAAACCCCTTCACTACGCTAGACCACCAGGACTGCAACCATAAACCCCTTCACTATGCTAGACCACCAGGACTGCAACCATAAACCCCTTCACTATGCTAGACCACCAGGACTGCAACCATAAACCCCTTCACTACGCTAGACCACCAGGACTGCAACCATAAACCCCTTCACTACGCTAGACCACCAGGACTGCAACCATAAACCCCTTCACTATGCTAGACCACCAGGACTGCAACCATAAACCCCTTCACTATGCTAGACCACCAGGACTGCAACCATAAACCCCTTCACTACGCTAGACCACCAGGACTGCAACCATAAACCCCTTCACTATGCTAGACCACCAGGACTGCAACCATAAACCCCTTCACTACGCTAGACCACCAGGACTGCAACCATAAACCCCTTCACTACGCTAGACCACCAGGACTGCAACCATAAACCCCTTCACTACGCTAGACCACCAGGACTGCAACCATAAACCCCTTCACTACGCTAGACCACCAGGACTGCAACCATAAACCCCTTCACTACGCTCGACCACCAGGACTGCAACCATAAACCCCTTCACTACGCTAGACCACCAGGACTGCAACCATAAACCCCTTCACTACGCTAGACCACCAGGACTGCAACCATAAACCCCTTCACTACGCTAGACCACCAGGACTGCAACCATAAACCCCTTCACTATGCTAGACCACCAGGACTGCAACCATAAACCCCTTCACTATGCTAGACCACCAGGACTGCAACCATAAACCCCTTCACTATGCTAGACCACCAGGACTGCAACCATAAACCCCTTCACTACGCTAGACCACCAGGACTGCAACCATAAACCCCTTCACTACGCTCGACCACCAGGACTGCAACCATAAACCCCTTCACTACGCTAGACCACCAGGACTGCAACCATAAACCCCTTCACTATGCTAGACCACCAGGACTGCAACCATAAACCCCTTCACTATGCTAGACCACCAGGACTGCAACCATAAACCCCTTCACTACGCTAGACCACCAGGACTGCAACCATAAACCCCTTCACTACGCTAGACCACCAGGACTGCAACCATAAACCCCTTCACTATGCTAGACCACCAGGACTGCAACCATAAACCCCTTCACTATGCTAGACCACCAGGACTGCAACCATAAACCCCTTCACTACGCTAGACCACCAGGACTGCAACCATAAACCCCTTCACTACGCTAGACCACCAGGACTGCAACCATAAACCCCTTCACTATGCTAGACCACCAGGACTGCAACCATAAACCCCTTCACTACGCTAGACCACCAGGACTGCAACCATAAACCCCTTCACTACGCTAGACCACCAGGACTGCAACCATAAACCCCTTCACTACGCTAGACCACCAGGACTGCAACCATAAACCCCTTCACTATGCTAGACCACCAGGACTGCAACCATAAACCCCTTCACTATGCTAGACCACCAGGACTGCAACCATAAACCCCTTCACTACGCTAGACCACCAGGACTGCAACCATAAACCCCTTCACTATGCTAGACCACCAGGACTGCAACCATAAACCCCTTCACTACGCTCGACCACCAGGACTGCAACCATAAACCCCTTCACTACGCTAGACCACCAGGACTGCAACCATAAACCCCTTCACTATGCTAGACCACCAGGACTGCAACCATAAACCCCTTCACTATGCTAGACCACCAGGACTGCAACCATAAACCCCTTCACTACGCTAGACCACCAGGACTGCAACCATAAACCCCTTCACTACGCTAGACCACCAGGACTGCAACCATAAACCCCTTCACTACGCTAGACCACCAGGACTGCAACCATAAACCCCTTCACTATGCTAGACCACCAGGACTGCAACCATAAACCCCTTCACTATGCTAGACCACCAGGACTGCAACCATAAACCCCTTCACTACGCTAGACCACCAGGACTGCAACCATAAACCCCTTCACTATGCTAGACCACCAGGACTGCAACCATAAACCCCTTCACTACGCTAGACCACCAGGACTGCAACCATAAACCCCTTCACTACGCTAGACCACCAGGACTGCAACCATAAACCCCTTCACTACGCTAGACCACCAGGACTGCAACCATAAACCCCTTCACTACGCTAGACCACCAGGACTGCAACCATAAACCCCTTCACTACGCTCGACCACCAGGACTGCAACCATAAACCCCTTCACTACGCTAGACCACCAGGACTGCAACCATAAACCCCTTCACTACGCTAGACCACCAGGACTGCAACCATAAACCCCTTCACTATGCTAGACCACCAGGACTGCAACCATAAACCCCTTCACTATGCTAGACCACCAGGACTGCAACCATAAACCCCTTCACTATGCTAGACCACCAGGACTGCAACCATAAACCCCTTCACTACGCTAGACCACCAGGACTGCAACCATAAACCCCTTCACTATGCTAGACCACCAGGACTGCAACCATAAACCCCTTCACTATGCTAGACCACCAGGACTGCAACCATAAACCCCTTCACTACGCTCGACCACCAGGACTGCAACCATAAACCCCTTCACTACGCTCGACCACCAGGACTGCAACCATAAACCCCTTCACTACGCTAGACCACCAGGACTGCAACCATAAACCCCTTCACTATGCTAGACCACCAGGACTGCAACCATAAACCCCTTCACTACGCTAGACCACCAGGACTGCAACCATAAACCCCTTCACTACGCTAGACCACCAGGACTGCAACCATAAACCCCTTCACTACGCTAGACCACCAGGACTGCAACCATAAACCCCTTCACTACGCTAGACCACCAGGACTGCAACCATAAACCCCTTCACTATGCTAGACCACCAGGACTGCAACCATAAACCCCTTCACTATGCTAGACCACCAGGACTGCAACCATAAACCCCGTCACTATGCTAGACCACCAGGACTGCAACCATAAACCCCTTCACTATGCTAGACCACCAGGACTGCAACCATAAACCCCTTCACTACGCTAGACCACCAGGACTGCAACCATAAACCCCTTCACTATGCTAGACCACCAGGACTGCAACCATAAACCCCTTCACTATGCTAGACCACCAGGACTGCAACCATAAACCCCTTCACTATGCTAGACCACCAGGACTGCAACCATAAACCCCTTCACTATGCTAGACCACCAGGACTGCAACCATAAACCCCTTCACTATGCTAGACCACCAGGACTGCAACCATAAACCCCTTCACTATGCTAGACCACCAGGACTGCAACCATAAACCCCTTCACTATGCTAGACCACCAGGACTGCAACCATAAACCCCTTCACTACGCTAGACCACCAGGACTGCAACCATAAACCCCTTCACTACGCTAGACCACCAGGACTGCAACCATAAACCCCTTCACTACGCTAGACCACCAGGACTGCAACCATAAACCCCTTCACTACGCTAGACCACCAGGACTGCAACCATAAACCCCTTCACTATGCTAGACCACCAGGACTGCAACCATAAACCCCTTCACTATGCTAGACCACCAGGACTGCAACCATAAACCCCTTCACTACGCTAGACCACCAGGACTGCAACCATAAACCCCTTCACTACGCTAGACCACCAGGACTGCAACCATAAACCCCTTCACTACGCTAGACCACCAGGACTGCAACCATAAACCCCTTCACTACGCTAGACCACCAGGACTGCAACCATAAACCCCTTCACTATGCTAGACCACCAGGACTGCAACCATAAACCCCTTCACTATGCTAGACCACCAGGACTGCAACCATAAACCCCTTCACTATGCTAGACCACCAGGACTGCAACCATAAACCCCTTCACTACGCTAGACCACCAGGACTGCAACCATAAACCCCTTCACTACGCTAGACCACCAGGACTGCAACAATAAACCCCTTCACTACAGTATGGTAGATCACAAGAGATTTTATGTTGTTACTACTCTAGACAACGAGGAGTGTAAACATAATCCCCTTCTACCCTAGATCGCCAGGAATTTTACCTGTAACTCTAGACCACCAGGGATAGAAATATCTTCAATAGACACACAGGGCTCTAGGGAAGGAACTAAGGAAACTATTATACACAACTGCACCTACAAAAAGAAATAATAGAAAATGTAACTTTTATTCTACGAGTTAAAAACGACTATTATGTGCCAAACCCCAGATGTCTCGCCATTCTCAGTGACTGGAATCTCAGCCATGACCATAGTCTCTCCTTGGCCAGTATAGTACCCTGCACTAGTCAGCATGTTGTAGGTGGCTACATACCTTGCACCTAGGCTTGTAGATGTTATATACTGGGTATTAATAATCTCAGTGGGGTCCGTCTCTGCACTCTAATACTGACGCAGTAAGTAGCGTAATACCTATGCACAGCCGGGCAGGAATACACATAGAAGTTTATAAAATAGGGTAGGGCCCCAAATCTATCTAAGCTGGTCAGCCCCTTAAGCGCACTAGATGATTTCCTTGATTTAGACACGATACGTCTCTAAGTGAAAATGGAATGGAATAGCAGGGCCTTTTCAGACTTATGGAGGAACAAATAGTAGGAAAATATTGATACCCTCCTATGTAAATCCGTGATTGTAGGGTAGACGGTGCGTTTGGTGGAGAGCCCGGTGGGGACTGTTCTATAATATCACTGACACTATGGGTGACATAATGGGCCTGCCAATACTGGGACTGCTGAGACAGTAAGGAATAGATGGACTCCACATAGTAGCTAGAATATCCAAATCAATTAGATAGCATCCCCTTGTAACATTATTGGAGTAATAAATGGGTTATAATGGACGTGTATAGATCTACCCGGACCCTATGGGGTGAACGTCAATGGGTTATAATGGACGTGTATAGATCTACCCGGACCCTATGGGGTGAACGTCAATGGGTTATAAAGGACGTGTATAGATCTACCCGGACCCTATGGGGTGAACGTCAATGGGTTATAATGGACGTGTATAGATCTCCCCGGACCCTATGGGGTGAACGTCAATGGGTTATAATGGACGTGTATAGATCTACCCTGACCCTATGGGGTGAACGTCCATGGGTTATAATGGACGTGTATAGATCTACCCGGACCCTATGGGGTGAACGTCAATGGGTTATAATGGACGTGTATAGATCTACCCGGACCCTATGGGGTGAACGTCAATGGGTTATAATGGACGTGTATAGATCTACCCGGACCCTATGGGGTGAACGTCAATGGGTTATAATGGACGTGTATAGATCTACCCGGACCCTATGGGGTGAACGTCAATGGGTTATAATGGACGTGTATAGATCTACCCGGACCCTATGGGGTGAACGTCAATGGGTTATAAAGGACGTGTATAGATCTACCCGGACCCTATGGGGTGAACGTCCATGGGTTATAATGGACGTGTATAGATCTACCCGGATACTATGGGGTGAACGTCAATGGGTTATAAAGGACGTGTATAGATCTACCCGGACCCTATGGGGTGAACGTCAATGGGTTATAAAGGACGTGTATAGATCTACCCGGACCCTATGGGGTGAACGTCAATGGGTTATAAAGGACGTGTATAGATCTACCCGGATCCTATGGGGTGAACGTCAATGGGTTATAATGGACGTGTATAGATCTACCCTGACCCTATGGGGTGAACGTCAATGGGTTATAATGGACGTGTATAGATCTACCCGGACCCTATGGGGTGAACGTCAATGGGTTATAAAGGACGTGTATAGATCTCCCCGGACCCTATGGGGTGAATGTCAATGGGTTATAATGGACGTGTATAGATCTACCCGGACCCTATGGGGTGAACGTCAATGGGTTATAATGGACGTGTATAGATCTACCCGGACCCTATGGGGTGAATGTCAATGGGTTATAATGGACGTGTATAGATCTACCCGGACCCTATGGGGTGAACGTCAATGGGTTATAAAGGACGTGTATAGATCTACCCGGACCCTATGGGGTGAACGTCAATGGGTTATAATGGACGTGTATAGATCTACCCGGACCCTATGGGGTGAACGTCATATCAAGGGAGCCACATTGGTGTTGTTTTATGAAGTTCTCTACGGTGTTTAACTATAATAGAACATATAGAAAGCAGTCATGATGTCTATCTATGGCTCTCTCAATAAGCCCTAAGGGGTTAATTCTGCATCGTAGGAACCACACTGTGGAATCACCGACTAAGAAACGTATATAGTGATGGGCGAACAACTTCTGATGGCTCCTCCAGTACTGGTTGTATATACTGAAATCTGGAATACAGACGGATACGATGTCTCTGCTGAGAAGATTCAGCTTATATATTCTCTTCTTTATACTTACCTTTGTTATTTTGTATTCATTCTCCGAATACCATGCGACCGCTTCATGATTCTAATGCGCATGCGCGCACCCTCTATGGATCACCCACGTCACGACCCTGCCCCGGGGAGGCTGGTCTCCAGGATGCAGGAGATTGGCTGGGGGACGGAAAGGGGCGTGAGACGCGGGTGACGCGCGAGCCGGGGGAAGTGTATTTATATCCAGCTCGCACAACGCTCAGTGTCAAGCCTACACACGTAGCGGGGTCTACCATCAAGGCCCCGGGAACTGCAGTCTTCACTGCACATCTTTGCTGCACTTAGTGTATTTAATTGTATCGCCCTCCTGATGATCCGTCTTATATGGTGCAACGCGTTGAGGGAACCTACAAGATTTATAAAGGGCTAGCTCAGGGCAGAGTATATACACAGGAGACAGAGCTGCAGTATTGATTTGGGTCATTGAAAGGGGGTTGTCTACATCAAGGAAATCATCTAGTGCGCTTAAGGGGCTGACCAGCCTAGATAGATTTGGAGCCCTACCCTATTTTATAGACTTCTATGTGTATTCCTGCCCGGCTGTGCATAGGTATCACGCTACTTACTGCGTCAGTATTAGAGTGCAGATACCGAGCCCATGAGTGCAAATACGGAGCCCATGAGTGCAGATACCGACCCAATGAGTGCAGATACCGACAACATGAGTGCAGATACCGACAACATGAGTGCAGATACCGACAACATGAGTGCAGATACCGACAACATGAGTGCAGATACCGACCGCATGAGTGCAGATACGACCCCATGAGTGCAGATACCGACCCCATGAGCGCAGATACCGACCCCATGAGTGCAGATACCGACCCCATGAGCGCAGATACCGACAACATGAGTGCAGATACCGACCGCATGAGCGCAGATACCGACAACATGAGTGCAGATACCGACCGCATGAGTGCAGATACCGACCCCATGAGTGCAGA
Organism: Leptodactylus fuscus; assembly: GCF_031893055.1. NCBI lineage: Eukaryota > Metazoa > Chordata > Amphibia > Anura > Leptodactylidae > Leptodactylus > Leptodactylus fuscus. Next base: position 424,476 of record NC_134271.1, on the reverse strand, counting down.
TACCGACAACATGAGTGCAGATACCGAGCCCATGAGTGCAAATACGGAGCCCATGAGTGCAGATACCGACCCAATGAGTGCAGATACCGACAACATGAGTGCAGATACCGACAACATGAGTGCAGATACCGACAACATGAGTGCAGATACCGACAACATGAGTGCAGATACCGACCGCATGAGTGCAGATACGACCCCATGAGTGCAGATACCGACCCCATGAGCGCAGATACCGACCCCATGAGTGCAGATACCGACCCCATGAGCGCAGATACCGACAACATGAGTGCAGATACCGACCGCATGAGCGCAGATACCGACAACATGAGTGCAGATACCGACCCCATGAGTGCAGATACCGACCCCATGAGTGCAGATACCGACAACATGAGTGCAGATACCGACCCCATGAGTGCAGATACCGACAACATGAGTGCAGATACCGACAACATGAGCGCAGATACCGACCGCATGAGTGCAGATACCGACCGCATGAGCGCAGATACGACCCCATGAGCGCAGATACCGAGCCCATGAGCGCAGATACCGACAACATGAGTGCAGATACCGACCGCATGAGCGCAGATACGACCCCATGAGCGCAGATACCGAGCCCATGAGTGCAGATACCGACCGCATGAGCGCAGATACGACCCCATGAGCGCAGATACCGACCGCATGAGCGCAGATACCAACAACATGAGTGCAGATACCAACCGCATGAGCGCAGATACGACCCCATGAGCGCAGATACCGAGCCCATGAGCACAGATACCGACCCCATGAGTGCAGATACCGACCCCATGAGCGCAGATACCGACCCCATGAGCGCAGATACCGAGCCCATGTATGACACCACTGATGCAAATTCTAAAACTTAACATTTCATTTAACATGTTAAAAATATTCATTTTTTATAAAAAAAAATCTGAAAAACCCAATCACCACAGTTTAGTCAGAAATACACACAAGTAGGTTTACTGCTCGTAGAATAAAAGTTACGTTTTATATAATTTCTTTTTGTAGGTGCAGTTGTGTATAATCCGAAATATCTTCACCATCACAAAATATGTTACCATGATCTTCTTTACTACCCCAGACCCCCGGGATGTAACTATATACCTGGTCACTGCCTTAGATCACAAGGGATTTTACCATGATCTTCTTTACTACCTCAGACCCCCCGGGATGTAACCATATACCTGGTCACTGCCTTAGATCACAAGGGATTTTACCATGATCTTCTTTACTACCTCAGACCCCCCGGGATGTAACCATATACCTGGTCACTGCCTTAGATCACAAGGGATTTTACAATGATCTTCTTTACTACCCCAGACCCCCGGGATGTAACCATATACCTGGTCACTGCCTTAGATCACAAGGGATTTTACCATCACCTTCTTTACTATCCCAGACCCCCCGGGATGTAACCATATACCTGGTCACTGCCTTAGATCACAAGGGATTTTACAATGATCTTCTTTACTACCCCAGACCCCCCGGGATGTAACCATATACCTGGTCACTGCCTTAGATCACAAGGGATTTTACCATCACCTTCTTTACTACCCCAGACCCCCCGGGATGTAACCATATACCTGGTCACTGCCTTAGATCACAAGGGATTTTACCATGATCTTCTTTACTACCCCAGACCCCCCGGGATGTAACCATATACCTGGTCACTGCCTTAGATCACAAGGGATTTTACCATGATCTTCTTTACTACCCCAGACCCCCCGGGATGTAACTATATACCTGGTCACTGCCTTAGATCACAAGGGATTTTACAATGATCTTCTTTACTACCCCAGACCCCCCGGGATGTAACTATATACTTAGTCACTGCCTTAGATCACAAGGCATTTTACCATGATCTTCTTTACTACCTCAGACCCCCCGGGATGTAACCATATACCTGGTCACTGCCTTAGATCACAAGGGATTTTACCATGATCTTCTTTTCTACCCCAGACCCCCTGGGATGTAACTATATACCTGGTCACTGCCTTAGATCACAAGGGATTTTACCATGATCTTCTTTACTACCTCAGACCCCCCGGGATGTAACCATATACCTGGTCACTGCCTTAGATCACAAGGGATTTTACCATGATCTTCTTTACTACCTCAGACCCCCCGGGATGTAACCATATACCTGGTCACTGCCTTAGATCAAAAGGGATTTTACCATCACCTTCTTTACTACCCCAGACCCCCCGGGATGTAACCATATACCTGGTCACTGCCTTAGATCACAAGGGATTTTACCATCACCTTCTTTACTACCCCAGACCCCCCGGGATGTAACCATATACCTGGTCACTGCCTTAGATCACAAGGGATTTTACCATCACCTTCTTTACTATCCCAGACCCCCCGGGATGTAACCATATACCTGGTCACTGCCTTAGATCACAAGGGATTTTACAATGATCTTCTTTACTACCCCAGACCCCCCGGGATGTAACCATATACCTGGTCACTGCCTTAGATCACAAGGGATTTTACCATGATCTTCTTTACTACCCCAGACCCCCCGGGATGTAACCATATACCTGGTCACTGCCTTAGATCACAAGGGATTTTACCATGATCTTCTTTACTACCCCAGACCCCCCGGGATGTAACTATATACCTGGTCACTGCCTTAGATCACAAGGGATTTTACAATGATCTTCTTTACTACCCCAGACCCCCCGGGATGTAACTATATACCTGGTCACTGCCTTAGATCACAAGGGATTTTACCATGATCTTCTTTACTACCTCAGACCCCCCCGGGATGTAACCATATACCTGGTCACTGCCTTAGATCACAAGGGATTTTACCATGATCTTCTTTTCTACCTCAGACCCCCCGGGATGTAACCATATACCTGGTCACTGCCTTAGATCACAAGGGATTTTACCATCACCTTCTTTACTACCCCAGATCCCCCGGCATATAACCATATATCTGGTCACTGCCTTAGATCACAAGGGATTTTACCATTACCTTCTTTACTACCCCAGACCCCCCGGGATGTAACCATATACCTGGTCACTGCCTTAGATCACAAGGGATTTTACCATCACCTTCTTTACTATCCCAGACCCCCCGGGATGTAACCATATACCTGGTCACTGCCTTAGATCACAAGGGATTTTACCATGATCTTCTTTACTACCCCAGACCCCCCGGGATGTAACCATATACCTGGTCACTGCCTTAGATCACAAGGGATTTTACCATCACCTTCTTTACTACCCCAGACCCCCCGGGATGTAACCATATACCTGGTCACTGCCTTAGATCACAAGGGATTTTACCATCACCTTCTTTACTATCCCAGACCCCCCGGGATGTAACCATATACCTGGTCACTGCCTTAGATCACAAGGGATTTTACCATGATCTTCTTTACTACCCCAGACCCCCCGGGATGTAACCATATACCTGGTCACTGCCTTAGATCACAAGGGATTTTACCATCACCTTCTTTACTACCCCTGACCCCCCGGGATGTAACCATATACCTGGTCACTGCCTTAGATCACAAGGGATTTTACCATCACCTTCTTTACTACCCCAGACCCCCCGGGATGTAACCATATACCTGGTCACTGCCTTAGATCACAAGGGATTTTACCATCACCTTCTTTACCACCCCAGACCCCCCGGGATGTAACCATATACCTGGTCACTGCCTTAGATCACAAGGGATTTTACCATCACCTTCTTTACCACCCCAGACCCCCCAGGATGTTGCGACTGTTTTGCAATCTGGATCTTATGTGCTGCAGTGAGGGCGATTTCCCTGCACCCCTTGACTCTTCTGAATAGCAGATTCTGCTTCCTTCCTTGTTGGATGTTTAATAGCTTTGAGTTCTTGATAGTTTTCTTCAAGGATCAGTTTAGTATCTGATGTGTTTAATAAAAAGAATTTAAAAAATGAGCCAATGCCCTTTATTGGTATAAATGTAGAAGGAGCCACATGTCTGTCTGTGTCTCTACCTGGTCAGACAGATCGACTGGAGGGTGCAGCTATGGGGGGTTGTACAGAAGGCAGATGCACCTATAAAGATGGCAGGCGCACCTATAGATATAGCAGATGCACCTATAGAGATGGCATGTGCACCTATATAGATGGCAGATGCACCTATAGAGATGGCAGGCGCACCTATAGATATAGCAGATGCACCTATAGAGATGGCAGGCACACCTATAGATATAGCAGATGCACCTATAAAGATGGCAGGTGCACCTATAGATATAGCAGATGCACCTATAGAGATGGCATGTGCACCTATAGATATAGCAGATGCACCTATAGAGATGGCAGGTGCACCTATAGAGATGGCATGTGCACCTATAGAGATGGCAGGCGCACCTATAGAGATGGCAGGCGCACCTATAGATATAGCAGATGCACCTATAAAGATGGCAGGTGCACCTATAGATATAGCAGATGCACCTATAAAGATGGCATGTGCACCTATAGATATAGCAGATGCACCTATAGAGATGGCAGGTGCACCTATAGAGATGGTAGATACACCTATAGAGATGGCAGGTGCACCTATAGATATAGCAGATGCACCTATAGAGATGGCAGGCGTACCTATAGATATAGCAGATGCACCTATAAAGATGGCAGGTGCACCTATAGATATAGCAGATGCACCTATAGAGATGGCATGTGCACCTATAGATATAGCAGATGCACCTATAGAGATGGCAGATGCACCTATAGAGATGGCAGATACACCTATAGAGATGGCAGGTGCACCTATAGAGATGGCAGGTGCACCGATAGATATAGCAGATTCACCAATAGAGATGGCAGGTGCACCTATAGGTGAGGAGCCTTGACATTTGGACCCAGGAGCTTTAAGTAACATTCAGTGAGCGCACTGCAATAGAACTGCTCACAAAGAGATGACCAAGCACCAGTGCAGTGCCGTGCAGTGACTCCTGACGTATGGATATCGCTCCACTGCTGCAAGGGTTTTGATTTTTTCTTTTCCATATCTACTAGCACCAGAAAATGGAAAATTACTTTCAACTCTCTTGGCACAACTGCAGGGACAACGTGAACATTTCATGACAAAGGCGCCACCTAATGGAGTGATGCCCGATATAGGTGCCCGGTATAGAGTCCCAGTATAGACCGGTATAGAGTCCCGTTATAGATGCCTGGTATAGAGTCCTGGTATAGATGCCCGGTATAGATGCCCAGTGTAGATGTCCAGTATAGATACCTGGTATAGAGTCCTGGTATAGGTAGCCCAGTATAGGTGCTCGGTATATAGAGACCCGGTATAGATGCCCAGTATAGGTGCCCGGTATAGAGACCCATTATAGATGTCTGGTATAGATGCCCAATATAGGTGCCCGGTATAGAGACCCAGTGTAGATGCCCAGTATAGAGTCCTGGTATAGGTAGCCCAGTATAGGTGCCCAGTATAGAGACCTGGTATAGATGCCCAGTATAGGTGCCCGGTATATAGAGACCCGGTATAGGTGCCCAGTATAGATGCCCGGTATAGATGCCTGGTATAGATGCCCAGTATAGGTGCCCAGTATAGGTGCCCAGTATAGGTGCCTGGTATAGGTAGCCCAGTATATAGAGACCTGGTATAGAGACCCGTTATAGATGCCCGGTATAGATGCCCAGTATAGAGACCCAGTATAGATGCCCAGTATAGGTGCCCGGTATATAGAGACCCGGTATAGAGACCCGTTATAGATGCCCAGTATAGATGCCCAGTATAAAGACCCGGTATAGATGCCCAGTATAGGTGCCCGGTATAGAGACCCGTTATAGATGCCCAGTATAGAGTCCTGTTATAGGTAGCCCAGTATAGGTGCCCGGTATAGAGACCTGTTATAGATGCCCAGTATAGAGTCCTGTTATAGGTAGCCCAGTATAGGTGCCCGGTTTATAGAGACCCGGTATAGATGCCCAGTATAGAGACCCGGTATAGATGCCCAGTATAGGTGCCCGGTATAGGTGCCCGTTATAGATGCCCAGTATAGAGTCCTGGTATAGGTAGCCAAGTATAGGTGCCCGGTATAGAGACCTGGTATAGATGCCCAGTATAGGTGCCCGGTTTATAGAGACTCAGTATAGATGCCCAGTATAGAGACCCGGTATAGATGCCCGTTATAGATGCCCAGTATAGGTGCCCGGTATAGGTGCCCGGTATAGATGCCCAGTATAGAGTCCTGGTATAGGTAGCCCAGTATAGGTGCCCGGTATAGAGACCTGGTATAGATGCCCAGTATAGGTGCCCGGTTTATAGAGACTCAGTATAGATGCCCAGTAGAGAGACCCGGTATAGATGCCCGGTATAGATGCCCAGTATAGAGATCCCGGTATAGATGCCCATTATAGATGCCTGGTATAGAGACCCGGTATAGTTGCCCAGTATAGGTGACCAGTATAGGTGCCTGGTTTATAGAGACTCAGTATAGATGCCCAGTATAGAGTCCTGGTATAGGTAGCCCAGTATAGGTGCCCGGTATAGATGCCCAGTATAGTTGCCCAGTATAGATGCCCCCTGGGAATGCAAACTACAAGTCTCAGCATACTTAGCCGCCCATCATTGTATCACACGTTAAGTAGCTTCTAATTCTCCGGCCTGCCATGAATGGATGATGGGCCATAACATTAGAGGGGTCACGGGCCGGGGAGATCTCGCCACTAATCCTCAGACACTCACTCACCTTATTGCCGATTTCTTCTGCCAACTCCTGGGCTTTCTGGAGACCGTCCAGGGCCTGTAGATGAAACACACGTCAGGCAGTGACCAGGAGCAAACATGACCAGATGACCTGGTTATAGACAGAACAGAGCAGACAATCCCACGCAGACCCCCCCCTCCCCCAACAAGCCCCCGACACGCCATAGCAATGAAAAATACTAATGGATTAGTAGCCCAGGCGGGATCTGACGGCTCATACGTGTTGTATGTTTACCTAGGTCTGCCTGGATACCATAAAGTAAAGGGGTTTTGTGTATAGGTTGCTTGGCATGTTGGCGCCCCGACAAACCTGGGACCCTAAACAAAAGTCATCAATAGCTATCGTCTGCCTAAAGAAATGCCCGGCGTGCAGCGACATTCTGGAGATATCGGCAGATCGCCCGGCGTGCAGCGACATTCTGGAGATATCAGCAGATCGTGGGAGGAATTGCTCAAACCCTGCGCTCCAGAATTCGGCTAGAAAGTCACAAAGAAGAGTTTTTAGCAAATGTCTGATTTCCGTTCCCCTCCCTCAGTGCCCGGCCGCTCCCGATGCTGCACTGCAGACTTATCAATGTCAGGTATTACAAAAGGCCCGGTATAGATGCCCAGTATAGGTGCCCAGTATAGAGACCCAGTATAGATGCCCAGTATAGTTGCCCAGTATAGATGCCCAGTATAGGTGCCCAGTATAGGTGCCCAGTATAGATGCCCGGTATAGATGCCCAGTATAGAGACCCGGTATAGATGCCCAGTATAGTTGCCCAGTATAGATGCCCAGTATAGGTGCCCGGTATAGGTGCCCAGTATAGATGCCCGGTATAGATGCCCAGTATAGAGACCCGGTATAGATGCCCAGTATAGGTGCCTGGTATAGAGACCCGGTATAGATGCCCAGTATAGTTGCCCAGTATAGATGCCTGGTATAGTTGCCCAGTATAGAGACCCGGTATAGATGCCCAGTATAGTTGCCCAGTATAGATGCCTGGTATAGTTGCCCAGTATAGAGACCCGGTATAGATGCCCAGTATAGTTGCCCAGTATAGATGCCCAGTATAGGTGCCCAGTATAGATGCCCAGTATAGATGCCCAGTATAGATGCCCGGTATAGTTGCCCAGTATAGAGACCCGGTATAGATGCCCAGTATAGTTGCCCAGTATAGATGCCCAGTATAGGTGCCCAGTATAGGTGCCCAGTATAGATGCCCAGTATAGATGCCCGGTATAGATGCCCGGTATAGATGCCCGGTATAGAGACCCGGTATAGGTGCCAGTGCTCGGCCGCTCCCGATGCCGCACTGCAGACTTATCAATGTCAGGTATTAAAAAAGGTGCAGAAATTGTGGCACTCACTGAAGTCACGGGGGGGGGGTGGGGGGGTGAACACGTGAGGAACACGTCAGCTTCTAGAGGTGTCTCATGGATCGGACATCGCACAAGATCTGATCGATTGTGACAATGCAGACTCCAGCAAAACTGACTCGAAAATTCCCCCAATGGTAAATTCCCCCATAAGTTGGCGTTGCGTTCTTCTAGTCATTCTAGGCAGGTTCATAGCAGATTATTTCAGATAATTGTGAGAGCGCCAGATACTCTCTAGTCTAAATATTTGAAGGCGGATTCTCTGACTGTATTGATGGCCTATCCATAGGACAGTTCATCAATATCAATGTCTGACAACTCCCCCCGTCAGCTGATGGAAGAGGCTATGGTGCTCCGGCGACGCTGCTGCCACTTCATGGTAACCCAAGCACAGCACCGTACGTTGCACAGAGACTGTGCCAGGCATTGAATGGAAGCGACTGAGATGTGACGTCAATGGCTAAGAAAGGCCACAGTGATGCCCAAGAGCCAAAGCCCCTTCCAGTAACGAATCGCAAGAAGACACCACCACAAATTCTAGAGTCATAAAGATGGATCCATCAACAGCAGCCTGCTGGTGGTTTCCAGACAGATCCAGAGGTCACCTCCTAGTCTTCTCCCAATCCTCTCCCTTTATCACCTTGTCCATTTCTTTTTGGTGCAGCCAACACTTGGCCACTCCCAGCAGCACTTGGGTTTGACCGATCCGATTACCAATCTCTGTCATGATGCTCATGGACGAGTCGTACCGAGGAATCGCCTTCTAAAGACAAGAAAGAAACAAGCAATGAGACAGAAACCTTACAGCAGGAACCCTGATATCATCCAAGTCCATCCATTGGAAAGTGAACTAGAGATTAGGCCGAGTTCACATGGAGTTTTGGCATGGACGCAGAATCCGCCTCCCAATTGTCTTCTATAGGATCCGCCAGCAGAAAAAAGAAGCCAGCTGACCTTTCCGGAAAAAACCAACAGGAGTCAATGGGAGGCAGAAAAACCGCGTCACAGTTTCTGACAGGGATTTTTCAAGGTCCATACGCTGTGCCTGAGGAAGAAAAGCAAAAACTAAAAACACTACAAAAAACGCTCCATGTAAAAAAACGGTTCAAAAAACCATTTCCTAATTCCTGAAGCGGAACTTTTCCTCTCCAAAATCCTCACAAAAAACTCCATGTGAAGGGGCAACAAGGTGGCCCAGTGGTTCGCACTGTAGCCTTGCAGCGCTGGAGTCCTGGGTTTGAATCCTGCCAGGAACAACATCTGCAAGGAGTTTGTATGTTCTCCCTGTGCGTGTGTGAATTTCCTCCTAATCTACAAAGACATACAGATAGGGGGAAAAAAAAGTACATTGTGATCCATATATATACAGTCCTATGAAAAAGTTTGGGCACCCCTATTAATCTTAATCATTTTTAGTTCTAAATATTTTGGTGTTTGCAACAGCCATTTCAGTTTGATATATCTAATAACTGATGGACACAGTAATATTTCAGGATTGAAATGAGGTTTATTGTACTAACAGAAAATGTGCAATATGCATTAAACCAAAATTTGACCGGTGCAAAAGTATGGGCACCTCAACAGAAAAGTGACATTAATATTTAGTAGATCCTCCTTTTGCAAAGATAACAGCCTCTAGTCGCTTCCTGTAGCTTTTAATCAGTTCCTGGATCCTGGATGAAGGGATTTTGGACCATTTCTTTCTACAAAACAATTCAAGTTCAGTTAAGTTAGATGGTCGCCGAGCATGGACAGCCCGCTCTCAAATGATCTGAAAACAAAGATTGTCCAACATAGTTGTTCAGGGGAAGGATACAAAACGTTGTCTCAGAGATTTAACCTGTCAGTTTCCACTGTGAGGAACATAGTAAGGAAATGGAAGACCACAGGGACAGTTCTTGTTAAGCCCAGAAGTGGCAGGCCAAGAAAAATATCAGAAAGGCAGAGAAGAAGAAGGTGAGAAGAGTCAAGGACAATCCACAGACCACCTCCAAAGAGCTGCAGCATCATCTTGCTGCAGATGGTGTCACTGTGCATCGGTCAGCAATACAGCGCACTTTGCACAAGGAGAAGCTGTATGGGAGAGTGATGAGAAAGAAGCCGTTTCTGCACGTACGCCACAAATAGAGTTGCCTGAGGTATGAAAAAGCACATTTGGACAAGGCAGCTTCATTTTGGAAACAAAAATTGAGTTGTTTGGTTATAAAAAAAGGCGTTATGCATGGCGTCCAAAAAGAAACAGCATTCCAAGAAAAACACATGCTACCCACTGTAAGATTTGGTGGAGGTTCCATCATGCTTTGGGGCTGTGTGGCCAATGCCGGCATCGGGAATCTTGGTAAAGTTGAGAGTCGCATGGATTCCACTCAGTATCAGCAGATTCTTGAGAATAATGTTCAAGAATCAGTGACGAAGTTGAAGTTACGCCGGGGATGGATATTTCAGCAAGACAATGATCCAAAACACCGCTCCAAATCCTCAGGCATTCATGCAGAGGAACAATTACAATGTTCTGGAATGGCCATCCCAGTCCCCAGACCTGAATATCATTGAACATCTGTGGGATGATTGGGAGCGGGCTGTCCATGCTCGGCGACCATCTAACTTAACTGAACTTGTATTGTTTGTCCAAAATACCTTTATCCAGGATCCAGGAACTGATTAAAAGCTACAGGAAGCGACTAGAGGCTGTTATCTTTGCAAAAGGAGGATCTACTAAATATTAACGTCACTTTTCTGTTGAGGTGCCCATACTTTTGCACCGGTCAAATTTTGGTTTAATGCATATTGCACATTTTCTGTTAGTACAATAAACCTCATTTCAATCCTGAAATATTACTGTGTCCATCAGTTATTAGATATATCAAACTGAAATGGCTGTTATAAACACCAAAATATTTAGAACTAAAAATGATTAAGATTAATAGGGGTGCCCAAACTTTTTCATAGGACTGTATATATATGTCCCTGTATGGGGCTCACAATCTACATATACAAAAAAAAAAAGACTCCATGTGAACTCAGCCTGAGGGCCCATTCACACTACGGATACGCCGACTGACTCTGAATGTAAAGCGCGGTCAGAATCAGCGGCGTATAAAGCAGATCCATTCATTTCAATCACAGCCGGCACACGAGCGCTCTCCATAGAAGTGAATGGAAAGTCCCGCGTGTACGGCTCGGAATGAGTCAAGCGCTTACGCCGTGTGAAGGGGCCCTATCCGCGAGCGTAAGCGTATCTGTAGTGTGAATGCACCCTTAGTCTGTCATAGTGTAAGGCCGCCTTCACACCGAGTAACGCCGGGCTTGTAAAAATACAGCTGTAAAATCACTCTCCATAGACTGCAATGGATTGCTTTGGTTTTGTTTTACGGCCGTAAAGTTAATTGCAATGGATTTCAATGGGTTGAGTGTGTTTACGCGGCGTATACACAGCACCTATACACAGCGTAACACGGCCCGTATACGTGGCGTTATAGTCATTTTACTCTACTGCTTATGTAATAGTGATTGGCTACAATTCTGACATTGCGTCTATTTGTTTTTGTTTATTTCTTTTGTTTTTTTTTTGTTTTGGTTTTTTAAAAACTCTATTCCATGACAATTAGGAAAGAAATGAAATCTGGCCTTGAAAGGGTTACTGTCTACTAGCCTGGCGCTAATCTGTGATCCGCAGTCACATCGCCTGCACGCAAGTATGGAAAGAGATGGAAGGGTCTATATGTCATGTCCGTTATGTGCGCAGGATCGCGCAGCCGTCTCCTTGGATTCGGCTTCTCTCATTGCTTCCTTTGGCCAACTAACACAGTTTTGTTTTAGAAAGTTTAATAAATCTATTAGGTCCGGCCGACCACGAAAACGGGCAGAGAAAGGCGCCGGCCCTGAAGGGACAATTCTTCCCGGATGTAAATACCCCATTGACTTCCATTGCTCTGAAGGTGGTGAGATGTGAGCGACTATGAGCAGAAGACGTCCTAACTAGAGATGAGCGAGTACTGTAGGGATCAGCCGATCCAAACAGCACGCACCCATAGAAATGAATGGACGTAGCCGGCACGCGGGGGGTTAAGCGGCCGGCCGCCGTCAAAGCGGAAGTACCAGGTGCACCCATTCACTTCTATGGAGCGTGCTGGTCGGATAGGCTGATCCCTACACTACTCGCTCATCCCTACTCCTAACCACTCACCTCAATGTCTCCATGACTCCTGTGGATGTCGGCAAAGCACAGAAGACAAAGAGCCTGCAGAGGCCGGTCCCCGTGCTGGAGCGCAATCTTCATGGACTCCTAGAACCCAAAAAACTCATCAAAAACACACAAAAAAATCTAAGGAAACCCAGAAGTAGAGAAAGAGAGGTCGGAATCATGAACATCAACGAAATCCATCCCTGCCCCACACACATTAAAGGGGTTCTCCAGCTCAATGGACCTTTGGCTAATAACTGACTTTCTTACTGACTTGCCCCTTGGCCCAGTCATGTAGCAATTCCCCAGGAGCGGGGGCTCTGCAGCGGTCATGGGGGAGCAACGCAGGGATTATCAGGTCAATAATACTGGAAAGAGCCCCCCAACCCCCAACCCAAATTGCCTGATAGGAGGAAAGAGTGCTCTGGTTCTGCAGATCCCGTCATACTGTCTCCTACCTCACAGCACTCCATTGCATCTGTCAAGCGGCCAAGTTTCCGGTAGGCGGCCGCCATGTGGTATTGGCTCATGGCTCGGTATTTCAGGCTCCAGCCCTTCCCATAGTCGTTCACCAGTTCAGCTGCTTTACATGGAAAGAAAAGGGCCTTCTCAAAGTCCTGCAAGACAGAAGGGACCTCAGACCCCCAGCACAGCCGATACACGAAAGCAAAACCCCCACAGATGAGAACCATAGAAAAGAGGGGGAGCCTAAGCAAAGAGGAGGGGCCTAAGCAAAGAGGGGGGGCTAAGCAAGGAGGAGGGGCCTAAGCAAAGGGGGGCGCTAAGCAAAGAGGAGGGGCCTAAGCAAAGGGAGAGCCTAAGCAAAGAGGAGGGGCCTAAGCAAAGAGGGGGGCTAAGCAAAGAGGAGGGGCCTAAGCAAAGGGGGGCGCTAAGCAAAGAGGAGGGGCCTAAGCAAAGGGAGAGCCTAAGCAAAGAGGAGGGGCCTAAGCAAAGAGGGGGGCTAAGCAAAGGGGGGGGCTAAGCAAAGAGGAGGGGCCTAAGAAAAGGGGGGGCTAAGCAAAGAGGGGGCTAAGCAAAGAGGAGGGGCCTAAGAAAAGGGGGGCTAAGCAAAGAGGGGGGACTAAGAAAAGGGGGGGGACTAAGCAAAGAGGAGGGGCCTAAGAAAAGGGGGGCTAAGCAAAGAGGGGGCTAAGCAAAGAGGAGGGGCCTAAGCAAAGACAGGGGTTAAACAAAGGGGGGGCTAAGCAAAGAGGGGGGCTAAGCAAAGAGGGGGGCCTAAGAAAAGGGGGGGCTAAGCAAAGAGGAGGAGCCTAAGAAAAGGGGGGCTAAGCAAAGAGGAGGGGCCTAAGAAAAGGGGGGCTAAGCAAAGAGGGGGCTAAGGAAAGAGGGGGGCTAAGGAAAGGGGGGGCTAAGCAAAGGGGAGGGGCCTAAGAAAAGGGGGGGCTAAGCAAAGGGTGGGCTAAGCAAAGAGGAGGGGCCTAAGCAAAGAGGGGGCTAAGCAAAGGGGGGGGGCTAAGCAAAGAGGAGGGGCCTAAGAAAAGGGGGGCTAAGCAAAGAGGAGGGGCCTAAGCAAAGAGGGGCTAAGCAAAGAGGGGGCCTAAGCAAAGGGGGGGGCTAAGCAAAGAGGGGGGCTAAGCAAAGAGGGGGGCTAAGCAAAGAGGGGGGCCTAAGAAAAGGGGGGGGACTAAGCAAAGAGGAGGGGCCTAAGAAAAGGGGGGCTAAGCAAAGAGGGGGGCTAAGCAAAGAGGGGGGCCTAAGAAAAGGGGGGCTAAGCAAAGAGGGGGGCTAAGGAAAGAGAGGGGCTAAGAAAAGAGGGGGGCTAAACAAAGGGGGGCTAAGCAAAGAGGAGGGGCCTAAGCAAAGAGGGGGCTAAGCAAAGGGGGGGCTAAGCAAAGAGGGGGGGCAAAGCAAAGGAGGGATAAGCAAAGAGGGGCCTAAGCAAAGGGGGGGGCTAAGCAAAGAGGGGGGGCTGAAACCAAAAGTAATATGCCTATTTTTCCCCATGGCACAGTGGCAGACCATAACACGTCATCATTTCTGGACCATAGGGTCTGGGGACTGATAAAGAGATTTCCAGGCTTATTGATTGGACACATCGCAACTCTTTCTCATTCAAGTGCAATACGCCACCATCTTTAAATTTCTGTGAAGCCTTCTCATGTGTATGGGGTCTTCTCATGTGTATGGGGTCTTCTCATGTGTATGGGGGCCTTCTCGTGTGTAATGGGGCCTTCTCATGTGTATGGGGTCTTCTCATGTGTATGGGGGTCTTCTCGTGTGTATGGGGCCTTCTCATGTGTATGGGGGCCTTCTCGTGTGTAATGGGGTCTTCTCATGTGTATGGGGGTCTTCTCATGTGTATGGGGGTCTTCTCATGTGTATGGGGCCTTCTCATGTGTATGGGGTCTTCTCATGTGTATGGGGCCTTCTCGTGTGTAATGGGGGCCTTCTCATGTGTATGGGGTCTTCTCATGTGTATGGGGGTCTTCTCGTGTGTATGGGGCCTTCTCATGTGTATGGGGGCCTTCTCGTGTGTAATGGGGGCCTTCTCATGTGTATGGGGTCTTCTCATGTGTATGGGGGTCTTCTCGTGTGTATGGGGTCTTCTCATGTGTATGGGGGCCTTCTCGTGTATGGGGTCTTCTCATGTGTATGGGGCCTTCTCGTGTGTAATGGGGCCTTCTCATGTGTATGGGGTCTTCTCATGTATATGGGGTCTTCTCATGTGTATGGGGTCTTCTCATGTGTATGGGGGTCTTCTCATGTGTATGGGGGTCTTCTCATGTGTATGGGGGTCTTCTCATGTGTATGGGAGCCTTCTCCTGTGTATGGGGGCCTTCTCATGTGTATGGGAGCCTTCTCATGTGTAATGGGGTCTTCTCATGTGTATGGGGCCTTCTCATGTGTAATGGGGCCTTCTCATGTGTATGGAGCCTTCTAATGTGTATGGGGTCCTTCTCATGTGTAATGGGGCCTTCTCCTGTGTATGGGGGCCTTCTCATGTGTATGGGAGCCTTCTCATGTGTAATGGGGTCTTCTCATGTGTATGGGGCCTTCTCATGTGTAATGGGGCCTTCTCATGTGTATGGGGGTCTTCTCATGTGTATGGGGGTCTTCTCATGTGTATGGGAGCCTTCTCATGTGTATGGGGTCTTCTCATGTGTATGGGGCCTTCTCATGTGTAATGGGGCCTTCTCATGTGTATGGGGTCATCTCATGTGTATGGGGGTCTTCTCATGTGTATGGGAGCCTTCTAATGTGTATGGGGTCCTTCTAATGTGTATGGGGTCTTCTCATGTGTATGGGAGCCTTCTCCTGTGTATGGGGGCCTTCTCATGTGTATGGGAGCCTTCTCATGTGTAATGGGGTCTTCTCATGTGTATGGGGGCCTTCTCATGTGTATGGGGTCTTCTCGTGTGTATGGGGCCTTCTCGTGTGTAATGGGGCCTTCTCATGTGTATGGGGTCTTCTCATGTATATGGGGTCTTCTCATGTGTATGGGGTCTTCTCATGTGTATGGGGGTCTTCTCATGTGTATGGGGGTCTTCTCATGTGTATGGGGGTCTTCTCATGTGTATGGGAGCCTTCTCCTGTGTATGGGGGCCTTCTCATGTGTATGGGAGCCTTCTCATGTGTAATGGGGTCTTCTCATGTGTATGGGGCCTTCTCATGTGTAATGGGGCCTTCTCATGTGTATGGAGCCTTCTAATGTGTATGGGGTCCTTCTCATGTGTATGGGGTCTTCTCATGTGTATGGGAGCCTTCTCATGTGTATGGGAGCCTTCTCATGTGTAATGGGGTCTTCTCATGTGTATGGGGCCTTCTCATGTGTAATGGGGCCTTCTCATGTGTATGGAGCCTTCTAATGTGTATGGGGTCCTTCTCATGTGTATGGGGTCTTCTCATGTGTAATGGGGCCTTCTCATGTGTATGGAGCCTTCTCATGTGTATGGGGGCCTTCTCATGTGTATGGGGGCCTTCTCATGTGTATGGGGGCCTTCTCATGTGTATGGGAGCCTTCTCATGTGTAATGGGGTCTTCTCATGTGTATGGGGCCTTCTCATGTGTAATGGGGCCTTCTCATGTGTATGGAGCCTTCTAATGTGTATGGGGTCCTTCTCATGTGTATGGGGTCTTCTCATGTGTATGGGAGCCTTCTCATGTGTAATGGGGCCTTCTCATGTGTATGGGGGTCTTCTCATGTGTATGGGGGTCTTCTCATGTGTATGGGGGTCTTCTCATGTGTATGGGAGCCTTCTCCTGTGTATGGGGGCCTTCTCATGTGTATGGGAGCCTTCTCATGTGTAATGGGGTCTTCTCATGTGTATGGGGCCTTCTCATGTGTAATGGGGCCTTCTCATGTGTATGGAGCCTTCTAATGTGTATGGGGTCCTTCTCATGTGTATGGGGTCTTCTCATGTGTATGGGAGCCTTCTCATGTGTAATGGGGCCTTCTCATGTGTATGGGGGTCTTCTCATGTGTATGGGGTCTTCTCATGTGTATGGGGCCTTCTCATGTGTAATGGGGCCTTCTCATGTGTATGGGGTCATCTCATGTGTATGGGGGTCTTCTCATGTGTATGAGAGCCTTCTAATGTGTATGGGGTCCTTCTAATGTGTATGGGGTCTTCTCATGTGTATGGGAGCCTTCTCCTGTGTAATGGGGCCTTCTCATGTGTAATGGGGTCTTCTCATGTGTATGGGGTCTTCTCATGTGTAATGGGGTCTTCTCATGTGTATGGGGGTCTTCTCATGTGTATGGGGTCCTTCTCATGTGTATGGGGCCTTCTCATGTGTAATGGGGTCCTTCTCATGTGTATGGGGCCTTCTCATGTGTAATGGGGCCTTCTCATGTGTATGGGAGCCTTCTCATGTGTAATGGGGTCCTTCTCATGTGTATGGGGTCTTCTCATGTGTATGGGGTCTTCTCATGTGTATGGGGGCCTTCTCATGTGTAATGGGGTCTTCTCATGTGTATGGGAGCCTTCTCGTGTGTATGGGGTCTTCTCATGTGTAATGGGTCCTTCTCATGTGTAATGGGGCCTTCTCATGTGTAATGGGGTCTTCTCATGTGTATGGGAGCCTTCTCATGTGTATGGGGTCTTCTCATGCGTATGGGGGCCTTCTCGTGTGTATGGGGCCTTCTCATGTGTAATGGGGCCTTCTCATGTGTATGGGGTCTTCTCATGTGTATGGGGTCTTCTCATGTGTAATGGGGCCTTCTCATGTGTATGGGGTCTTCTCATGTGTATGGGAGCCTTCTCATGTGTATGGGGTCTTCTCATGTGTATGGGGGCCTTCTCGTGTGTATGGGGTCTTCTCATGTGTAATGGGGCCTTCTCATGTGTATGGGGTCTTCTCATGTGTATGGGGGCCTTCTCATGTGTATGGGGTCTTCTCATGTGTATGGGAGCCTTCTCATGTGTATGGGGTCTTCTCATGTGTATGGGGGCCTTCTCGTGTGTATGGGGTCTTCTCATGTGTAATGGGGCCTTCTCGTGTGTATGGGGTCTTCTCATGTGTAATGGGGCCTTCTCATGTGTATGGGGTCTTCTCATGTGTATTGGGTCTTCTCATGTGTATGGGGCCTTCTCATGTGTAATGGGGCCTTCTCATGTGTATGGGGTCATCTCATGTGTATGGGGGTCTTCTCATGTGTATGGGGGTCTTCTCATGTGTATGGGAGCCTTCTAATGTGTATGGGGTCCTTCTAATGTGTATGGGGTCTTCTCATGTGTATGGGAGCCTTCTCCTGTGTATGGGGGCCTTCTCATGTGTATGGGAGCCTTCTCATGTGTAATGGGGTCTTCTCATGTGTATGGGAGCCTTCTCATGTGTATGGGGTCTTCTCATGTGTAATGGGGTCTTCTCATGTGTATGGGGGTCTTCTCATGTGTATGGGGTCCTTCTCATGTGTATGGGGCCTTCTCATGTGTAATGGGGTCCTTCTCATGTGTATGGGGCCTTCTCATGTGTATGGGGTCTTCTCGTGTGTATGGGAGCCTTCTCCTGTGTATGGGGTCTTCTCATGTGTAATGGGGCCTTCTCATGTGTATGGGGTCTTCTCATGTGTATGGGGGTCTTCTCATGTGTAATGGGGTCTTCTCATGTGTATGGGAGCCTTCTCATGTGTAATGGGGTCTTCTCATGTGTATGGGGGCCTTCTCGTGTGTATGGGGTCTTCTCATGTGTATGGGGGCCTTCTCCTGTGTATGGGGTCTTCTCATGTGTAATGGGGTCTTCTCATGTGTAATGGGGCCTTCTCATGTGTATGGGGTCTTCTCATGTGTAATGGGGTCTTCTCATGTGTAATGGGGCCTTCTCATGTGTATGGGGGCCTTCTCATGTGTATGGGGTCTTCTCATGTGTATGGGGTCTTCTCATGTGTATGGGGGCCTTCTCATGTGTATGGGAGCCTTCTCCTGTGTATGGGGTCTTCTCATGTGTATGGGGCCTTCTCATGTGTATGGGGGCCTTCTCATGTGTATGGGGGCCTTCTCATGTGTATGGGGTCTTCTCATGTGTATGGGGGCCTTCTCATGTGTATGGGAGCCTTCTCCTGTGTATGGGGTCTTCTCATGTGTATGGGGGCCTTCTCATGTGTAATGGGGTCTTCTCATGTGTATGGGAGCCTTCTCGTGTGTATGGGGTCTTCTCATGTGTATGGGGGCCTTCTCATGTGTATGGGGTCTTCTCATGTGTATGGGGGTCTTCTCATGTGTATGGGGGTCTTCTCATGTGTATGGGGGTCTTCTCATGTGTATGGGGGCCTTCTCATGTGTATGGGGCCTTCTCATGTGTATGGGGGTCCTCCCCAATCTCCATGGATTTCTCCTATCTGATTGGTGGACAAACCTAAAAAATTACCATTCAGTCAAACTCCTGACGAAGGCTGTCGCCGAAACGTGCATCGGGCACTGGGGAGTGAGGGCTTGTCCCTGATAGAGTCCATCTACTTCTCCAGAATGGGTGAGCTGTAATGTCTATTTATGGTGGTTCCATCCCCAGCTAGTGAGAGGCCCATCTGTATATATCTGTATGTATCTGTATGGGGCCTTCTCATGTGTATGGGGTATCTGTATATCTGTATATATCTGTATACTGGAGTGTATCGTACATGTCGGTGGAGCCTCGCGCTGATTTGTACATCATTGTATATTTGTTGCTATGTGAGACATAAGGACTTTATAGGGACAGGTTCCATCTTTGCTCGTCACTCCACCCACTTCTCTTTGTAGATTTTTGTAGATTTTTCTTTCTATGCCCAAATTTTTAAACAGTTTGTAATTTAATAAAATGTGATTTCATGTTTTTACATAATATGTGCGAAATCAAAAACTTTATTACATCCATTTAGGTGTCAGACTGACAATCTCTGCTTGTTGGTAAAATGTGTAAGGAACCTGATGTATTACCTCAAGTCCAATACCCTGCACTACTGCCACAATACCCTGCACTACTGCCACCATACCCTGCACTACTGCCGCAATACCCTGCACTACTGCCACCATACCCTGCACTACTGCCACAATACCCTGCACTACTGCCACAATACCCTGCACTACTGCCACAATACCCTGCACTACTGCCGCAATACTCTGCACTACTGCCACAATACCCTGCACTACTGCCACAATACCCTGCACTACTGCCACAATACCCTGCACTACTGCCACAATACCCTGCACTACTGCCACAATACCCTGCACTACTGCTACAATACCCTGCACTACTGCCACAATACCCTGCACTACTGCCGCAATACTCTGCACTACAGCCACAATACCCTGCACTACTGCTACAATACCCTGCACTACTGCCGCAATACCCTGCACTACTGCCGCAACACCCTGCACTACTGCCACAATACCCTGCACTACTGCCGCAATACTCTGCACTACTGCCACAATACCCTGCACTACTGCCACCATACCCTGCACTACTGCCACAATACCCTGCACTACTGCCGCAATACCCTGCACTACTGCCACAATACCCTACACTACTGCCACCATACCCTGCACTACTGCCACAATACCCTGCACTACTGCCACCATACCCTGCACTACTGCCGCAATACCCTGCACTACTGCCGCAACACCCTGCACTACTGCCACAATACCCTACACTACTGCCACCATACCCTGCACTACTGCCGCAATACCCTGCACTACTGCCACCATACCCTGCACTACTGCCGCAATACCCTGAACTACTGCTGCAATACCCTGCACTACTGCTACAATACCCTGCACTACTGCCGCAATACCCTGCACTACTGCCACAATACCCTGCACTACTGCCGCAATACCCTGCACTACTGCCGCAATACCCTGCACTACTGCTACAATACCCTGCACTACTGCTACAATACCCTGCACTACTGCTACAATACCCTGCACTACAGCCACAATACCCTGCACTACTGCCACCATACCCTGCACTACTGCCACAATACCCTGCACTACTGCCGCAATACCCTGCACTACTGCCACCATACCCTGCACTACTGCCACAATACCCTGCACTACTGCCACAATACCCTGCACTACTGCTACAATACCCTGCACTACTGCCGCAATACCCTGCATTACTGCCTCAATACCCTGCATTACTGCCGCAATACCCTGCACTACTGCCGCAATACCCTGCACTACTGCCGCAATACCCTGCACTACTGCCGCAATACCCTGCACTACTGCCACCATACCCTGCACTACTGCCACCATACCCTGCACTACTGCCACAATACCCTGCACTACTGCCGCAATACCCTGCACTACTGCCACCATACTCTGCACTACTGCCACAATACCCTGCACTACTGCCGCAATACCCTGCATTACTGCCTCAATACCCTGCACTACAGCCACAATACCCTGCACTACTGCCACAATACCCTGCACTACTGACGCAATACCCTGCACTACTGCCGCAATACCCTGCACTACTGCCACCATACCCTGCACTACTGCCACAATACCCTGCACTACAGCCACAATACCCTGCACTACTGCCACAATACCCTGCACTACTGCCACAATACTCTGCACTACTGCCGCAATACCCTGCACTACTGCCACAATACCCTGCACTACTGCCACAATACCCTGCACTACTGCTACAATACCCTGCACTACAGCCACAATACCCTGCACTACTGCCACAATATCCTGCACTACTGCCACAATACCCTGCACTACTGCCACCATACCCTGCACTACTGCCACAATACCCTGTACTACTGCCACAATACCCTGCACTACTGCCACAATACCCTGCACTACTGCCACAATACCCTGCACTACTGCCACAATACCCTGCACTACTGCCACAATACCCTGCACTACTGCCACAATACCCTGCACTACTGCTACAATACCCTGCACTACTGCCACAATACCCTGCACTACTGCCACAATACCCTGCACTACTGCCACAATACTCTGCACTACTGCCGCAATACCCTGCACTACTGCCACAATACCCTGCACTACTGCCACAATACCCTGCACTACTGCTACAATACCCTGCACTACAGCCACAATACCCTGCACTACTGCCACAATATCCTGCACTACTGCCACAATACCCTGCACTACTGCCACCATACCCTGCACTACTGCCACAATACCCTGTACTACTGCCACAATACCCTGCACTACTGCCACAATACCCTGCACTACTGCCACAATACCCTGCACTACAGCCACAATACCCTGCACTACTGCCACAATACCCTGCACTACTGCCACAATACCCTGCACTACTGCCACAATACCCTGCACTACTGCTACAATACCCTGCACTACTGCCACAATACCCTGCACTACTGCCACAATACCCTGCACTACTGCCACAATACCCTGCACTACTGCCGCAATACCCTGCATTACTGCCTCAATACCCTGCACTACTGCCACCATACCCTGCACTACTGCCACAATACCCTGCACTACTGCCACAATACCCTGCACTACTGCCACAATACCCTGCACTACAGCCAGAATACCCTGCACTACTGCCACAATACCCTGCACTACTGCCACAATACCCTGCACTACTGCCGCAATACTCTGCACTACTGCCACCATACCCTGCACTACTGCCACAATACCCTGCATTACTGCCACCATACCCTGCACTACTGCCACAATACCCTGCACTACTGCCGCAATACCCTGCACTACTGCCACAATATCCTGCACTACTGCCACAATACCCTGCACTACTGCCACAATACCCTGCACTACTGCTACAATACCCTGCACTACTGCCACAATACCCTGCACTACTGCCACAATACCCTGCACTACTGCCACAATACCCTGCACTACTGCTACAATACCCTGCACTACTGCCACAATACCCTGCACTACTGCCACAATACCCTGCACTACTGCCACAATACCCTGCACTACTGCCGCAATACTCTGCACTACTGCCACAATATCCTGCACTACTGCCACAATACCCTGCACTACTGCTACAATACCCTGCACTACTGCCACAATACTCTGCACTACTGCTACAATACCCTGCACTACTGCCACAATACCCTGCACTACTGCCACAATACCCTGCACTACTGCCACAATACTCTGCACTACTGCTACAATACCCTGCACTACTGCTACAATACCCTGCACTACTGCCACAATACTCTGCACTACTGCTACAATACCCTGCACTACTGCCACAATACAATACCCTGCACTACTGCCACAATACCCTGCACTACTGCTACTAAGGAGCAAAGTATACTGGGAAAAGCCACAACCCTTCAAACAGCTGATCAGACATTTAGGGCCCATTTTACACCCGGAATACCTCTTTAAAAACCAGAAGAGTCCTTTGGGTGGTTCTTCTTCGACTTCTCCAACCTCGCAATCAACTGGAGCAAGACGTCTTAATTGTAGTGACCTGAGGGTGGGAGAGGCCGAAGAGAAACCCCGAGGACCAAAAGATAAACTTGTTTCCTCCAAAGCTGAGTATATAAAGTGACAATCCCCCAAATGAGCAAACGCCCCAACCAAGGACCCCAAAGTAACGGTTATGTATCAATGTTACTAAACTAATAATATTGGGGGGTATGTAAGCCGGTGGCTGGGGTAATACTGGGGGGTATGTAAGCCAGTGGCTGGGGTAATACTGGGGGGTATGTAAGCCAGTGGCTGGGGTAATACTGGGTGGTATGTAAGCCAGTGGCTGGGGTAATACTGGGGGGTATGTAAGCCAGTGGTTGGGGTAATACTGGAGGGTATGTAAGCCAGTGGCTGGGATAATACTGGGGGGTATGTAAGCCAGTGGCTGGGATAATACTGGGGGTATGTAAGCCGGTGGCTGGGATAATACTGGGGGGTATGTAAGCCGGTGGCTGGGGTAATACTGGGGGGTATGTAAGCCAGTGGTTGGGGTAATACTGGAGGGTATGTAAGCCGGTGGCTGGGATAATACTGGGGGGTATGTAAGCCAGTGGCTGGGGTAATACTGGGGGGTATGTAAGCCAGTGGTTGGGGTAATACTGGGGGGTATGTAAGCCAGTGGCTGGGATAATACTGGGGGGTATGTAAGCCAGTGGCTGGGATAATACTGGGGGTATGTAAGCCGGTGGCTGGGATAATACTGGGGGGTATGTAAGCCGGTGGCTGGGGTAATACTGGGGGGTATGTATGCCGGTGGCTGGGGTAATACTGGGGGGTATGTAAGCCGGTGGCTGGGGTAATACTGGGGGGTATGTAAGCCGGTGGCTGGGGTAATACTGGGGGGTATGTAAGCCGGTGGTTGGGGTAATACTGGGGGGTATGTAAGCCGGTGGTTGGGGTAATACTGGGGGGTATGTAAGCCAGTGGCTGGGGTAATACTGGGGGGTATGTAAGCCGGTGGCTGAGGTAATACTGGGGGGTATGTAAGCCAGTGGCTGGGGTAATACTGGGGGGTATGTAAGCCGGTGGCTGGGGTAATACTGGGGGGTATGTAAGCCGGTGGCTGGGGTAATACTGGGGGGTATGTAAGCCAGTGGCTGGGATAATACTGGGGGGTATGTAAGCCAGTGGCTGGGGTAATACTGGGGGGTATGTAAGCCAGTGGCTGGGGTAATACTGGGGGGTATGTAAGCCAGTGGCTGGGATAATACTGGGGGGTATGTAAGCCAGTGGCTGGGATAATACTGGGGGTATGTAAGCCGGTGGCTGGGATAATACTGGGGGGTATGTAAGCCAGTGGCTGGGGTAATACTGGGGGGTATGTAAGCCGGTGGCTGGGGTAATACTGGGGGGTATGTAAGCCAGTGGCTGGGGTAATACTGGGGGGTATGTAAGCCGGTGGCTGGGGTAATACTGGGGGGTATGTAAGCCGGTGGTTGGGGTAATACTGGGGGGTATGTAAGTCAGTGGCTGGGGTAATACTGGGGGGTATGTAAGCCGGTGGCTGAGGTAATACTGGGGGGTATGTAAGCCAGTGGCTGGGGTAATACTGGGGGATATGTAAGCCGGTGGCTGGGATAATACTGGGGGGTATGTAAGCCGGTGGCTGGGGTAATACTGGGGGGTATGTAAGCCGGTGGCTGGGATAATACTGGGGGGTATGTAAGCCAGTGGCTGGGGTAATACTGGGGGGTATGTAAGTCGGTGGCTGAAGTAATACTGGGGGGTATGTAAGCCAGTGGCTGGGGTAATACTGGGGGGTATGTAAGCCAGTGGTTGGGGTAATACTAGGGGGTATGTAAGCCAGTGGCTGGGGTAATACTGGGGGGTATGTAAGCCAGTGGCTGGGGTAATACTGGGGGGTATGTAAGCCGGTGGCTGAGGTAATACTGGGGGGTATGTAAGCCAGTGGCTGGGGTAATACTGGGGGGTATGTAAGCCGGTGGCTGGGATAATACTGGGGGGTATGTAAGCCAGTGGCTGGGGTAATACTGGGGGGTATGTAAGCCGGTGGCTGAGGTAATACTGGGGGGTATGTAAGCCGGTGCCTGGGGTAATACTGGGGGGTATGTAAGCCGGTGGCTGGGATAATACTGGGGGGTATGTAAGCCAGTGGCTGGGGTAATAGTTGGAACATACAAGGGCTGAACGCCTCAGCCTTTGGATCTAAATCAAAAGATCCAGACTTCATAGACAGACTAAAAAACATAGACATCCAAATCCTCCTAGAGACATGGACCCGGGCAGACGACGAGTCCCTAACACCCATGGGCTACAAGGAATTCTCAGTGCCCACCCAGAAAAATAAGACCACCAAACATGGCCGCCACTCAGGAGGCATACTAATATGGTACAAGGAGGAGCTCAAAGAACACGTAAAAGCTACCAAACGTGGAACTAATCACATATGGATAAAAATAAGCAGCTCCATCCTCAGCGGCCAGCAGGACATCTATCTCTGTGCAGTATATATGCCCCCACCAGGGTCCCCCTACCACCACCCCGACACTTACGAGGTCCTACAAAGGGAAGCTGTCTACTTCCAACCCAAAGGCAGAGTACTAATATGCGGAGACCTGAATGCAAGGACAGGCACAGAGTTAGACTACCTGCCCCCGGACGACAACCCACATACGCACGGTAGTGAGATCCACCACCCAGAACCCACACAGACAAGAAGAAACAGCCAAGACAGAATTGTCAACAAGAGTGGGAGACAACTGCTGAACATGTGCCGAAGCCTAGGACTGTACATAATAAACGGACGTACCACAGGCGATCCCAGAGGACGCTTCACACTAAACTCTCAAGTGGGCAACAGCGTGGTGGACTATGCCATTACAGACGCAGACCTGTCAGACATTGAAGACTTCACAATCGCACCTGACTCCCATCTATCAGACCACAACCAGATCCTACTATACATGAGAACCAGGAACAAAACACCCACACATGAGCCCCAACAGTCCGGCCTCTACAACCTACCAAGACATTTCACATGGGCCAACCACCAGGCCATAGAATATACCAACGCAACCAACCGACCCGAAATCAAGACACTGCTCACAAACTTCCATACAAACAACTATCAGCCAGACCAACAGGGAGTCACCAGAGCTGTGAAGGATCTCAAGTACATCCTACAGACCACAGCAGAACTAGCAGGCCTGAAACCAACCAAACCAATAAGACAAACCAACAAACAGTCCCACAAATGGTTCGACAGCGACTGCAGAGCACTACGCCATACCCTAAGAACAGCCTCCAACCAAAAACACAGGGACCCCAACAACAAGGAGGTGAGGGAAGCCTACAGCAATCTATGCAAGCAATACAAGGGCACCCTCAGAGAGAAGAAACAGAGGGACCTCTCCCACAAAATACAGCAACTAGAGGACTCCCTCCAGGACAGCTCATTCTGGGAGACCTGGCACCACATGGGCACAAAGCCCAAGAAAAACTCTCTCCACATCCAAAATGGCAATATCTGGCTCAACTACTTCAGAGGTCTCTACAAAAACATCCCAGAAGAAGAACTAACTCCAGAACAGCAACAGATAATCACCAAACTGAGGGACACGGAGAAAGTCATCAAAGACTTCCAGAACCCTCTGGACTCACCAATCACCATAAAAGATATACAGGAAAGAATTGCCGTGCTGAAAGGCAAAAAGGCCAGTGGCCCTGACGGCATCCTACCAGAGATGATCAAATACAGCCCTCCAGCAATACACGCGGCACTGGCAAAGCTATTCACCCTCGTGCTCAATGCTGGACACTTCCCCGAAGACTGGAACAAAGGCCTCATAACCCCCATCTACAAGAATGGGGACCAATATGACCCCAACAACTACAGAGGGATCTGCGTCAGCAGCACGCTAGGGAAACTGTTCAACAGCATCATCAATAACAGAATCCTCACCTTCCTCACACAACACGGGGTCCTCAGCAAGAGCCAAGCAGGGTTCATGCCAAACCACCGCACCACAGACCATATCTACACCCTGCACAGCCTCATCAAGACGCACGTCCACAACACCAGAAGAGGCAAGATATTCGCCTGCTTCGTGGACTTTAAGAAGGCGTTTGATTCAGTATGGCACCCAGGCCTACTTCTAAAACTCCTAGAGAGTGGAATAGGAGGAAGAACGTACGACGTCATCAAGAGCTCCTACACCGGAAACCAGTGCAGTGTGAAGGTGAATGGGAAAAGGACAGCATACTTCCAACAGGCCCGAGGGGTCAGACAAGGCTGTAGCCTGAGCCCAACGCTCTTCAACATCTATATCAATGAACTGGCTACAGCCCTGGAGACCTCACCAACCCCAGGCCTCACCCTGAACGACCGGGAGGTGAAGTTCCTGCTATACGCCGACGACCTCCTACTCCTGGCCCCCACCGAGAAAGACCTCCAAGAAAGCCTGTCAGTGCTGGAAAAATTCAGCACCACATGGGCCCTACCCATCAACCAGAAGAAGACCAAAGTCATGGTATTTCAGAAGAAGGGCCACAATAAAGCCTCCACCACCTCACAATTCACACTGAACGGCTCCACACTGGAGAAAACCAACAGCTACACCGACCTGGGGCTGGAGCTCAGCCAATCAGGAAGCTTCAAAGCAGCAATAGAAACCCTGAAAGCAAAAGCCTGCAGAACCTTCTACGCCATCAGAAGACAACTGTACCACCTCAAACCACCGGTGAGGGTCTGGATGAAGATATTTGACGCTGTCATCTCCCCGATCCTTCTCTATGGCAGTGAGGTTTGGGGCCCAGCCACCTACCCAGACCAGTCAAAGTGGGAC
Source organism: Leptodactylus fuscus (assembly GCF_031893055.1). NCBI lineage: Eukaryota > Metazoa > Chordata > Amphibia > Anura > Leptodactylidae > Leptodactylus > Leptodactylus fuscus. Next base: position 396,508 of record NC_134271.1, on the reverse strand, counting down.
TCCAGCCCAACAGAGAACTTCCACCTGGAGTTCTGCAAATACCTGCTCCATGTCCATCGCAACACCACCAACATGGCCTGCAGGGCAGAGCTAGGCAGACTCCCCCTATGGCTCACCATACAGAAGAGGGCGCTAGCTTTCCAGGCACACATCCAGGGGAGCGACTCCTACCACCACCAAGCCTGGCTGAGCCACCTGAGCAAACCAGACATTCACCAACCAAACAGCAGCCAACCACCAAACCAAAAACACCAACAGATGATAACCAAGGCCGAAATAGAGGCGACCACAGAGGCAAACAGAGAGCGGTACATCGAAGAATGGAAAAACGAAATAAATAACTCCAAGAAACTCACCGTGTACCAATCCCTACAAAGAGACTACACCATGGCCACCTACCTGGAGAGAATACGCCACCCTAAGCACAGACAGACCCTGAGCCGATACAGACTGAGCGCCCACAACCTAGAGATAGAGACGGGGCGATACAGGCAGACGTACAAGCCACGGGAGAAGAGACTGTGCCAGCACTGTGACCAGGGGGCCCTAGAAGACCAGACCCACTTCCTGCTACACGGCACCAAATACTCAGCTGTGAGGGCCGTCTACTACCAAAGACTCTCTGCCCACATCCCAGACTGGGAGAAGAGGAAACTCTACATCCTACTGGGAGAAGAAGAGGCCACTGTGGAGATCGCTGCCCAATACGTGTCCAGCTGTCACCAAATAAGAGGAAGATGAGACTCCACGGACTGTTATACCCCAAACCACCTACCCCACCCCACCCCACCTCCCCATATAGCGGTCACCAACTAAGAGGAAGATGAGACTCCATGGACTGTTATACCCCAAATCAACCCCCCACCCCCCCATACCCACCACTCACACCCCCGACCCCAACTCCCCCCCCCCCCACACTTTACTAGCTTTGGCAATGCCAAATATCTATTCGGACTTGCCAATAAAGCTTAATTGATTTGATATATGGAGAGGACAGGTGTGGTCAGAGATATATGGAGAGGACAGGTGTGGTCAGAGATATATGGAGGGGACAGGTGTGGCCAGAGATATATGGAGAGGACAGGTGTGGTCAGAGATATATGGAGAGGACAGGTGTGGTCAGAGATATATGGAGGGGACAGGTGTGGCCAGAGATATATGGAGAGGACAGGTGTGGCCAGAGATATATGGAGAGGACAGGTGTGGTCAGAGATATATGGAGGGGACAGGTGTGGCCAGAGATATATGGAGAGGACAGGTGTGGCCAGAGATATATGGAGAGGACAGGTGTGGCCAGAGATATATGGAGAGGACAGGTGTGGTCAGAGATATATGGAGGGGACAGGTGTGGTCAGAGATATATGGAGGGGACAGGTGTGGTCAGAGATATATGGAGGGGACAGGTGAGGTCAGAGATATATGGAGGGGACAGGTGAGGTCAGAGATATATGGAGGGGACAGGTGAGGTCAGAGATATATGGAGGGGACAGGTTGTGGATGAGGTCAGATATATGGAGGGGACAGGTGTGGTCAGAGATATATGGAGGGGACAGGTGTGGTCAGAGATATATGGAGGGGACAGATTGGGGCTTTGCATGTTAGCGTTAGTAACTTGAACTCAATTCGCTGGGCAATGGGTAGTCAGTGAAAGGTTTGGCAGAGGGGAGTGGCCGATGAAGAACAGGGAGAGTATTTGCTGGGAGTCCGTGGAGTTGCAATAATCTAAGCAGGAGATAATGAGGGCATGGACGAGTGTCTTAGTACTTTCTGAGGTGAGGAAGGAGCGGATTTGATAGATGTTTTTGAGTTGGAGGCAGCAGGAGGTGTTGAGGGTTTGGATGTGCAACTTGAAGGCTAGGTCGGAGTCCGGGATTATCCCAAGGCAGCGGACCATGGGACAGGGGTAAGAATGGTTAGGCTAACTTTGCTAGGTAGGACAATTATGTAATGACCTCCTAATTACCCCCAGATGTAGTATAATGGCCCCTGCAGTGCCCCCACACATAGTAGCATGCCCTCCTTAGTGTCCCATAGTGGCCCCTACGCACAGTATAATGGCCCATAGTGGTCCTATAGAGGGACATTATACTACAACATACCGCAGACTGAGAACCACCGCTCTAAGAGCTTCGGGACGACAAGGCTGATTATGATCCTCGTCATGTCTACTACTAAAAGTCAAGGTGTCCGTGGTTAGGAGAATATGACCTTGGTGGCAGATTTAGGTTCACAGTGGACACAATAATATACAATAAGCCGATCCCATCCGTACACCTTACGTTTCTAACCTTCAGCTGAGTGTAAAGACCTCCAAGGCTGCAACAGACTCTGCACTCCAACATCTTGTCGTCATTGTTATGGGCATATCTTAAGGCTTTCTCGAAGCATTCCAGGGCCTTCTGGAACACGCTGAGGCCGAGGTAGGCATTCCCCAAACTCAGGGACACCTGTCCATTCAGCTGCAAACTGACAGATGTTCCCTGCATGTTCAGACAGGTCTTGCAGTAGGAAATTGTCTTCTGGAACTCGCACAGTTTCTCATTGCTGCGCGCCAGGTTAAGGTAGCTCTCAGTTAAGAAGTCGGGATCCTCAAGTTCTCGGGCTGTGTCAATCTGGATGACTGCAAACTAAAGAGAGACAAGGACAGTAAAGCAAACATGACTATATATAGGACCGTCTATAGAAAGCTATCAGTGACACCTAAAGGCATCATGTTATAGAGCAGGAGGAGCAGATTGTATATAGTGTCCTATCTACAGGTTATAGAGGAGCAGATTGTATATAGTGTCCTATCTACAGGTTATAGAGGAGCCGATTGTATATAGTGTCCTATCTACAGGTTATAGAGCAGATTGTATATAGTGTCCTATCTACAGGTTATAGAGGAGCAGATTGTATATAGTGTCCTATCTACAGGTTATAGAGGAGCAGATTGTATATACTGTCCTATCTACAGGTTATAGAGGAGCAGATTGTATATAGTGTCCTATCTACAGGTTATAGAGGAGCCGATTGTATATAGTGTCCTATCTACAGGTTATAGAGCAGATTGTATATAGTGTCCTATCTACAGGTTATAGAGGAGCAGATTGTATATAGTGTCCCATCTACAGGTTATAGAGGAGCAGATTGTATATAGTGTCCTATCTACAGGTTATAGAGGAGCAGATTGTATATAGTGTCCTATCTACAGGTTATAGAGCAGCAGATTGTATATAGTGTCCTATCTACAGGTTATAGAGCAGATTGTATATAGTGTCCTATCTACAGGTTATAGAGGAGCAGATTGTATATAGTGTCCTATCTACAGGTTATAGAGGAGCAGATTGTATATAGTGTCCTATCTACAGGTTATAGAGCAGATTGTATATAGTGTCCTATCTACAGGTTATAGAGCAGATTGTATATAGTGTCCTATCTACAGGCTATAGAGGAGCAGATTGTATATAGTGTCCTATCTACAGGTTATAGAGGAGCAGATTGTATATAGTGTCCTATCTACAGGTTATAGAGGGGCAGATTGTATATAGTGTCCTATCTACAGGTTATACAGGAGCAGATTGTATATAGTGTCCTATCTACAGGTTATACAGGAGCAGATTGTATATAGTGTCCTATCTACAGGTTATACAGGAGCAGATTGTATATAGTGTCCTATCTACAGGTTATAGAGGAGCAGATTGTATATAGTGTCCTATCTACAGGTTATAGAGGGGCAGATTGTATATAGTGTCCTATCTACAGGTTATAGAGGAGCAGATTGTATATAGTGTCCTATCTACAGGTTATAGAGGAGCAGATTGTATATAGTGTCCTATCTACAGGTTATAGAGGAGCAGATTGTATATAGTGTCCTATCTACAGGTTATAGAGCAGATTGTATATAGTGTCCTATCTACAGGTTATAGAGGAGCAGATTGTATATAGTGTCCTATCTACAGGTTATAGAGGAGCAGATTGTATATAGTGTCCTATCTACAGGTTATAGAGGAGCAGATTGTATATAGTGTCCTATCTACAGGTTATAGAGGAGCAGATTGTATATAGTGTCCTATCTATAGGTTATAGAGGAGCAGATTGTATATAGTGTCCTATCTACAGGTTATAGAGGAGCAGATTGTATATAGTGTCCTATCTACAGGTTATAGAGCAGATTGTATATAGTGTCCTATCTACAGGTTATAGAGGAGCAGATTGTATATAGTGTCCTATCTACAGGTTATAGAGGGGCAGATTGTATATAGTGTCCTATCTACAGGTTATAGAGCAGATTGTATATAGTGTCCTATCTACAGGTTATAGAGGAGCAGATTGTATATAGTGTCCTATCTACAGGTTATAGAGGAGCCGATTGTATATAGTGTCCTATCTACAGGTTATAGAGGGGCAGATTGTATATAGTGTCCTATCTACAGGTTATAGAGGGGCAGATTGTATATAGTGTCCTATCTACAGGTTATAGAGCAGATTGTATATAGTGTCCTATCTACAGGTTATAGAGGAGCAGATTGTATATAGTGTCCTATCTACAGGTTATAGAGGAGCAGATTGTATATAGTGTCCTATCTACAGGTTATAGAGGAGCAGATTGTATATAGTGTCCTATCTACAGGTTATAGAGGAGCAGATGGTATATAGTGTCCTATCTACAGGTTATAGAGGAGCAGATTGTATATAGTGTCCTATCTACAGGTTATAGAGGGGCAGATTGTATATAGTGTCCTATCTACAGGATATAGAGCAGATTGTATATAGTGTCCTATCTACAGGATATAGAGCAGATTGTATATAGTGTCCTATCTACAGGTTATAGAGGAGCAGATGGTATATAGTGTCCTATCTACAGGTTATAGAGGAGCAGATTGTATATAGTGTCCTATCTACAGGTTATAGAGCAGATTGTATATAGTGTCCTATCTACAGGTTATAGAGGAGCAGATTGTATATAGTGTCCTATCTACAGGTTATAGAGCAGATTGTATATAGTGTCCTATCTACAGGTTATAGAGGGGCAGATTGTATATAGTGTCCTATCTACAGGTTATAGAGGAGATTGTATATAGTGTCCTATCTACAGGTTATAGAGCAGGTTGCATATAGTGTCCTATCTACAGGTTATAGAGCAGATTGTATATAGTGTCCTATCTACAGGTTATAGAGGAGATTGTATATAGTGTCCTATCTACAGGTTATAGAGGAGCAGATTGTATATAGTGTTCTATCTACAGGTTATAGAGCAGATTGTATATAGTGTCCCATCTACAGGTTATAGAGGAGCAGATTGTATATAGTGTCCTATCTACAGGTTATAGAGGAGCAGATTGTATATAGTGTCCTATCTACAGGTTATAGAGCAGATTGTATATAGTGTCCTATCTACAGGTTATAGAGGAGCAGATTGTATATAGTGTCCTATCTACAGGTTATAGAGCAGATTGTATATAGTGTCCTATCTACAGGTTATAGAGGAGCAGATGGTATATAGTGTCCTATCTACAGGTTATAGAGCAGATTGTATATAGTGTCCCATCTACAGGTTATAGAGGAGCAAATTGTATATAGTGTCCTATCTACAGGTTATAGAGCAGATTGTATATAGTGTCCTATCTACAGGTTATAGAGGAGCAGATTGTATATAGTGTCCTATGTACAGGTTATAGAGGAGCAGATTGTATATAGTGTCCTATCTACAGGTTATAGAGGGGCAGATTGTATATAGTGTCCTATCTACAGGTTATAGAGGAGCAGATTGTATATAGTGTCCTATCTACAGGTTATAGAGGAGCAGATTGTATATAGTGTCCTATCTACAGGTTATAGAGGAGCAGATTGTATATAGTGTCCTATCTACAGGTTATAGAGGAGCAGATTGTATATAGTGTCCTATCTACAGGTTATAGAGGAGCAGATTGTATATAGTGTCCTATCTACAGGTTATAGGGGAGCAGATTGTATATAGTGTCCTATCTACAGGTTATAGAGCAGATTGTATATAGTGTCCTATCTACAGGTTATAGAGGAGCAGATTGTATATAGTGTCCTATGTACAGGTTATAGAGGAGCAGATTGTATATAGTGTCCTATCTACAGGTTATAGAGCAGATTGTATATAGTGTCCTATCTACAGGTTATAGAGGAGCAGATTGTATATAGTTTCCTATCTACAGGTTATAGGGGAGCAGATTGTATATAGTGTCCTATCTACAGGTTATAGAGCAGATTGTATATAGTGTCCTATCTACAGGTTATAGAGGGGCAGATTGTATATAGTGTCCTATCTACAGGTTATAGAGGAGCAGATTGTATATAGTGTCCTATCTACAGGTTATAGAGGAGCAGATTGTATATAGTGTCCTATCTACAGGTTATAGAGCAGATTGTATATAGTGTCCTATCTACAGGTTATAGAGGAGCAGATTGTATATAGTGTCCTATCTACAGGTTATAGAGGAGCAGATTGTATATAGTGTCCTATCTACAGGTTATAGAGGAGCAGATTGTATATAGTGTCCTATCTACAGGTTATAGAGGAGCAGATTGTATATAGTGTCCTATCTACAGGTTATAGGGGAGCAGATTGTATATAGTGTCCTATCTACAGGTTATAGAGGAGCAGATTGTATATAGTGTCCTATCTACAGGTTATAGAGGAGCAGATTGTATATAGTGTCCTATCTACAGGTTATAGAGGGGCAGATTGTATATAGTGTCCTATCTACAGGTTATAGAGGAGCAGATTGTATATAGTGTCCTATCTACAGGTTATAGAGGAGCAGATTGTATATAGTGTCCTATCTACAGGTTATAGAGCAGATTGTATATAGTGTCCTATCTACAGGTTATAGAGGAGCAGATTGTATATAGTGTCCTATCTACAGGTTATAGAGGAGCAGATTGTATATAGTGTCCTATCTACAGGTTATAGAGGAGCAGATTGTATATAGTGTCCTATCTACAGGTTATAGAGGAGCAGATTGTATATAGTGTCCTATCTACAGGTTATAGAGCAGATTGTATATAGTGTCCTATCTACAGGTTATAGAGGAGCAGATTGTATATAGTGTCCTATCTACAGGTTATAGAGGAGCAGATTGTATATAGTGTCCTATCTACAGGTTATAGAGCAGATTGTATATAGTGTCCTATCTACAGGTTATAGAGGAGCAGATTGTATATAGTGTCCTATCTACAGGTTATAGAGGAGCCGATTGTATATAGTGTCTTATCTACAGGTTATAGAGGAGCAGATTGTATATAGTGTCCTATCTACAGGTTATAGAGGAGCAGATTGTATATAGTGTCCTATCTACAGGTTATAGAGCAGATTGTATATAGTGTCCTATCTACAGGTTATAGAGGAGCAGATTGTATATAGTGTCCTATCTACAGGTTATAGAGGAGCAGATTGTATATAGTGTCCTATCTACAGGTTATAGAGCAGATTGTATATAGTGTCCTATCTACAGGTTATAGAGGAGCAGATTGTATATAGTGTCCTATCTACAGGTTATAGAGGAGCAGATTGTATATAGTGTCCTATCTACAGGTTATAGAGGAGCAGATTGTATATAGTGTCCTATCTACAGGTTATAGAGGAGCAGATTGTATATAGTGTCCTATCTACAGGTTATAGGGGAGCAGATTGTATATAGTGTCCTATCTACAGGTTATAGAGGAGCAGATTGTATATAGTGTCCTATCTACAGGTTATAGAGGAGCAGATTGTATATAGTGTCCTATCTACAGGCTATAGAGGAGCAGATTGTATATAGTGTCCTATCTACAGGTTATAGGGGAGCAGATTGTATATAGTGTCCTATCTACAGGTTATAGAGGAGCAGATTGTATATAGTGTCCTATCTACAGGTTATAGAGGAGCAGATTGTATATAGTGTCCTATCTACAGGTTATAGAGGAGCAGATTGTATATAGTGTCCTATCTACAGGTTATAGAGGAGCAGATTGTATATAGTGTCCTATCTACAGGTTATAGAGGAGCAGATTGTATATAGTGTCCTATCTACAGGTTATAGAGGAGCCGATTGTATATAGTGTCTTATCTACAGGTTATAGAGGAGCAGATTGTATATAGTGTCCTATCTACAGGTTATAGAGGAGCAGATTGTATATAGTGTCCTATCTACAGGTTATAGAGGAGCAGATTGTATATAGTGTCCTATCTACAGGTTATAGAGGAGCAGATTGTATATAGTGTCCTATCTACAGGTTATAGAGGAGCAGATTGTATATAGTGTCCTATCTACAGGTTATAGAGGAGCAGATTGTATATAGTGTCCTATCTACAGGTTATAGAGGAGCAGATTGTATATAGTGTCCTATCTACAGGTTATAGAGGAGCAGATTGTATATAGTGTCCTATCTACAGGTTATAGAGGAGCAGATTGTATATAGTGTCCTATCTACAGGTTATAGAGGGGCAGATTGTATATAGTGTCCTATCTACAGGTTATAGAGGAGCAGATTGTATATAGTGTCCTATCTACAGGTTATAGAGGAGCAGATTGTATATAGTGTCCTATCTACAGGTTATAGAGGAGCAGATTGTATATAGTGTCCTATCTACAGGTTATAGAGGAGCAGATTGTATATAGTGTCCTATCTACAGGTTATAGAGGAGCAGATTGTATATAGTGTCCTATCTACAGGTTATAGAGCAGATTGTATATAGTGTCCTATCTACAGGTTATAGAGGGGCAGATTGTATATAGTGTCCTATCTACAGGTTATAGAGCAGATTGTATATAGTGTCCTATCTACAGGTTATAGAGCAGATTGTATATAGTGTCCTATCTACAGGTTATAGAGCAGCAGATTGTATATAGTGTCCTATCTACAGGTTATAGAGGAGCCGATTGTATATAGTGTCCTATCTACAGGTTATAGAGGAGATTGTATATAGTGTCCTATCTACAGGTTATAGAGGAGCAGATTGTATATAGTGTCCTATCTACAGGTTATAGAGGAGATTGTATATAGTGTCCTATCTACAGGTTATAGAGGAGATTGTATATAGTGTCCTATCTACAGGTTATAGAGGAGCAGATTGTATATAGTGTCCTATCTACAGGTTATAGAGGAGCCGATTGTATATAGTGTCCTATCTACAGGTTATAGAGGAGATTGTATATAGTGTCCTATCTACAGGTTATAGAGGAGCAGATTGTATATAGTGTCCTATCTACAGGTTATAGAGGAGCAGATTGTATATAGTGTCCTATCTACAGGTTATAGAGCAGATTGTATATAGTGTCCTATCTACAGGTTATAGAGCAGATTGTATATAGTGTCCTATCTACAGGTTATATAGAGCAGATTGTATATAGTGTCCTATCTACAGGTTATAGAGGAGCAGATTGTATATAGTGTCCTATCTACAGGTTATAGAGGAGCAGATTGTATATAGTGTCCTATCTACAGGTTATAGAGCAGCAGATTGTATATAGTGTCCTATCTACAGGTTATAGAGGAGCAGATTGTATATAGTGTCCTATCTACAGGATATAGAGGAGCAGATTGTATATAGTGTCCTATCTACAGGTTATAGAGATTATAGAGCAGGAGGAATTACATCTATATCTAATTGATACAATACTATGCTGAGATAATGAATTTTGTATCTGGACTGAACTTGAAGCTTACAAGGGCCTAAATCCCACCCTGGACCTCGTACAATCAAATCCATGTTTCGGAAGTTGGGAGCTTTAGAAGGGAATGTTCTGTACAGTATATACCAATGAGTGAGGATATGGGCAAGATGCCTGCTTGGAGTGTGAAGAATCATTCCAGGGTAATAAATCTCATGTAATAAGAAGTCTGTAATGTCAGGAGGTGATGTAGAGCGGCCGTGTGTAACTGAACAGAGGTGGCACATACACCATGGTGGTAGCTGTCTCATGGGTGCGCTGGTGGTGAAGGCCCCTCTGCTGAATAACAAGACACCGGTGTTGCACGTGGTTCATTGAAGGGGTCCGGTTACAGCAGTTTGGACTTGCACCAGCTTTTCTACATATTGTGAGTGGCAATGCCAGATCTCTACAAATCCATGGTCCCCTCTATCACAGGAGACAATAGCCACCCGTCTCCCAAGCAGAAGGAGACACAAATTGGCTTAATGAACTTGTAATGTCAGGAGGTTTGGCTGCAATGTTAGAACATGGAGGCTTACTGCTATCATCCCAATCCAGCAGGGGGAGCCAGTTCCCAGCTAGAGACAATAGAGTGACCTGAGAAAGTAGAAGCTGGGGGCACCCAACATTTAGGACACACAGGGTTTCCAGGGGAAGAAGACTGCAGTGCTGGAGAGCAGAAGCCGTGTCTGCCAACAGAAAGCAGGAGTGCTGTCATATAGTGACCAGAGCCAAGCAGAACAGCCCAGTGACGCACAGAAGTGCTGAAGCAAGCACTGAAGAAGGAGAGCAACACAGAGTAGTGCAAGTAACTGAAGTGCAGAGCACATGTGATAGAAGTGCAGCAAGGACACAGGAGTGCTGAAGCAAACACTGAAGAAGGAGAGCAACACAGGGCAGTGCAAGTAACTGAAGTGCAGAGCACATGTGATAGAAGTGCAGCAAGGACACAGGAGTACTGAAGCAAGCACTGAAGAAGGAGAGCAACACAGGGCAGTGCAAGTAACTGCAGTGCAGAGCACATGTGATAGAAGTGCAGCAAGGACACAGGAGTACTGAAGCAAGCACTGAAGAAGGAGAACAACACAGAGCAGTGCAAGTAACTGAAGTGCAGAGCACATGTGATAGAAATGCAGCAAGGACACAGGAGTACTGAAGCAAACACTGAAGAAGGAGAGCAACACAGGGCAGTGCAAGTAACTGAAGTGCAGAGCACATGTGATAGAAGTGCAGCAAGGACACAGGAGTACTGAAGCAAGCACTGAAGAAGGAGAGCAACACAGGGCAGTGCAAGTAACTGCAGTGCAGAGCACATGTGATAGAAGTGCAGCAAGGACACAGGAGTACTGAAGCAAGCACTGAAGAAGGAGAACAACACAGAGCAGTGCAAGTAACTGCAGTGCAGAGCACATGTGATAGAAGTGCAGCAAGGACACAGGAGTGCTGAAGAAAACACTGAAGAAGGAGAGCAACACAGGGCAGTGCAAGTAACTGCAGTGCAGAGCACATGTGATAGAAGTGCAGCAAGGACACAGGAGTGCTGAAGAAAACACTGAAGAAGGAGAGCAACACAGGGCAGTGCAAGTAACTGCAGTGCAGAGCACATGTGATAGAAGTGCAGCAAGGACACAGGAGTGCTGAAGCAAGCACTGAAGAAGGAGAGCAACACAGAGCAGTGCAAGTAACTGAAGTGCAGAGCACGTGATAGAAGTGCAGCAAGGACACAGGAGTGCTGAAGAAAACACTGAAGAAGGAGAGCAGCACAGGGCAGTGCAAGTAACTGCAGTGCAGAGCACATGTGATAGAAGTGCAGCAAGAACACAGGAGTACTGAAGCAAGCACTGAAGAAGGAGAGCAACACAGGGCAGTGCAAGTAACTGAAGTGCAGAGCACATGTGATAGAAGTGCAGCAAGGACACAGGAGTGCTGAAGCAAACACTGAAGAAGGAGAGCAACACAGGGCAGTGCAAGTAACTGCAGTGCAGAGCACATGTGATAGAAGTGCAGCAAGGACACAGGAGTGCTGAAGAAAACACTGAAGAAGGAGAGCAACACAGGGCAGTGCAAGTAACTGCAGTGCAGAGCACATGTGATAGAAGTGCAGCAAGAACACAGGAGTACTGAAGCAAGCACTGAAGAAGGAGAGCAACACAGGGCAGTGCAAGTAACTGAAGTGCAGAGCACATGATAGAAGTGCAGCAAGGACACAGGAGTGCTGAAGCAAACACTGAAGAAGGAGAGCAACACAGGGCAGTGCAAGTAACTGCAGTGCAGAGCACATGTGATAGAAGTGTAGCAAGGACACAGAAGTGCTGAAGCAAACACTGAAGAAGGAGAGCAACACAGAGCAGTGCAAGTAACTGAAGTGCAGAGCACATGTGATAGAAGTGCAGCAAGGACACAGGAGTGCTGAAGCAAACACTGAAGAAGGAGAGCAACACAGGGCAGTGAAAGTAACTGCAGTGCAGAGCACATGTGATAGAAGTGCAGCAAGGACACAGGAGTGCTGAAGAAAACGCTGAAGAAGGAGAACAACACAGAACAGTGCAAGTAACTGCAGTGCAGAGCACATGTGATAGAAGTGCAGCAAGGACACAGGAGTGCTGAAGAAAACACTGAAGAAGGAGAACAACACAGAGCAGTGCAAGTAACTGAAGTGCAGAGCACATGTGATAGAAGTGCAGCAAGGACACAGGAGTGCTGAAACAAACACTGAAGAAGGAGAGCAACACAGAGCAGTGCAAGTAACTGAAGTGCAGAGCACATGTGATAGAAGTGCAGCAAGGACACAGGAGTGCTGAAGAAAACACTGAAGAAGGAGAGCAACACAGGGCAGTGCAAGTAACTGAAGTGCAGAGCACATGTGATAGAAGTGCAGCAAGAACACAGGAGTGCTGAAGAAAACGCTGAAGAAGGAGAACAACACAGAGCAGTGCAAGTAACTGCAGTGCAGAGCACATGTGATAGAAGTGCAGCAAGGACACAGGAGTGCTGAAGAAAACACTGAAGAAGGAGAACAACACAGAGCAGTGCAAGTAACTGAAGTGCAGAGCACATGTGATAGAAGTGCAGCAAGGACACAGGAGTGCTGAAACAAACACTGAAGAAGGAGAGCAACACAGAGCAGTGCAAGTAACTGAAGTGCAGAGCACATGTGATAGAAGTGCAGCAAGGACACAGGAGTGCTGAAGCAAACACTGAAGAAGGAGAACAACACAGGGCAGTGCAAGTAACTGAAGTGCAGAGCACATGTGATGGCAGTGCAGCAAGGACACAGGAGTGCTGAAGCAAACACTGAAGAAGGAGAGCAACACAGGGCAGTGCAAGTAACTGAAGTGCAGAGCACATGTGATAGAAGTGCAGCAAGGACACAGGAGTGCTGAAGCAAACACTGAAGAAGGAGAGCAACACAGAGCAGTGCAAGTACCTGAAGTGCAGAGCACATGTGATAGAAGTGCAGCAAGGACACAGGAGTGCTGAAGCAAACACTGAAGAAGGAGAACAACACAGGGCAGTGCAAGTAACTGAAGTGCAGAGCACATGTGATGGCAGTGCAGCAAGGACACAGGAGTGCTGAAGCAAACACTGAAGAAGGAGAGCAACACAGAGCAGTGCAAGTAACTGAAGTGCAGAGCACATGTGATAGAAGTGCAGCAAGGACACAGGAGTGCTGAAACAAACACTGAAGAAGGAGAGCAACACAGAGCAGTGCAAGTAACTGAAGTGCAGAGCACATGTGATGGCAGTGAAACAAGGACACAGGAGTGCTGAAGCAAACACTGAAGAAGGAGAGCAACACAGAGCAGTGCAAGTAACTGAAGTGCAGAGCACATGTGATAGAAGTGCAGCAAGGACACAGGAGTGCTGAAGCAAACACTGAAGAAGGAGAGCAACACAGAGCAGTGCAAGTAACTGAAGTGCAGAGCACATGTGATAGAAGTGCAGCAAGGACACAGGAGTATGCAGCCAGCTTTCCCACTGCAAACAGGAGGAAGGTGCTGCCTTGGAGAGACAGAGCATGAGCCCCAGAGGAGTCCAGTGCCCTCCAGCAGGATCAGTAAGCAAAGCCCATTGAGAGACTGTAACAAGTAACACAGTGCCACTAAAGCTGTCGCTATACCCCTCCTTTATGCACCCCAGTTCTTATAGAGACTATGTCCCTCCTGTATAAGATTTACCTGTTGCAATAGTTCAAGAGCCTGTTGCTGTGTTCAAGAATCATAACAAGTAAAGCCGTTCCTGTTTTACTCCGTTGTCTGAGTGAGTTTGTTGCCAGTCACCTGCACCTCTTACAAACTAAATCTATTCTTCATCAGATTTGATCACACACCAGGTCCCCCCCCCCACTGAGCATCAGGTGTGTAGGGAAATCAAGAGGACTAAAGCAGATAAAGCCGGAGGACCCGATGGGATAAGCGCAAGAGTTCTTACAATGTGCGGAGACCGGCGGTGCGGTGTTATTACACATGTACAATATGAGACTGAAGGAGGGAGTGATACCACAACTGTGGAAGACATCTTGTGTGGTTCCAGTTCCAAAGACGCTTCATCCGACGGACCTTATAGACTAGAGACCTGTAGCACATACATCCCACCTGATGAAGGTCCTAGAGAGACTGGTCCTGACACACCTACGTTCCCTAGTGAGCTCCGCTCTGGACCCCCTCCAGTTTGCCTACCGGCCAGGCATTGGGGTAGATGCCGCCATCATCCACCTTCTTCATAGAGCTCTCTCTCACCTGGAGAAACCCGGGAACACTGTGAGAATAATGTTCTGTGATTTATCCAGTGCGTCCAACACCATTCAGCCAGGACTACTGAGGGAGAATCTGAACCTTGGTGGAGTGGACCATCACCTGTCCAACTGGATCCTAGACTACCTGACAACCCGCCCTTAGTATGTGAGAGCCCGGGACTGTGTGTCTGACACTGCGATCTGTAGTACGGGGGCACCACAAGGTCCAGCTCTCGTCCCTGGTCACACTGTACACGGCTGACTTTAGGCACAACTCCTCCAGCTGTTACTTACAGAAGTCCTCCGATGACTCTGCAGTAGTAGCCTCACCACAGACGGGGACGACAGAAAGTACAGAGACTTATACCAGGACTGTGTGGACTGGTGTCAGCGGAACCACCTCAGGATTAATGCTGGGAAGACCAAGGAGATGGTGGTGGACTTTAGTAAGCGGAGGAGTGCCCCAAATCTGGTAGAGATACAGGGGACGGGCAGTGAGATAGTCAGGACACAGCGGGCTCTACCTGCTCAGGAGGCTGAGGGCCTTTGGAGTCCAGGGGCCACTTTTTAGGGGAAGTGGGGTCCAGGGGCCACTTCTTAGGGCCTTTTCCATCTTCTCCAGAGTGGCCTGCGGAGGGCGCTGTATACCAGCCAGGGACAGGAATAGACTTGTCAGGCTGGTTAGAAGGGCCAGCTCTGTCCTGGGGAGTCCCCTGGACCCAGTACAGGTGGTGGGTGACAGAAGGACACTGTCCGTGGTGACCTCCATGCTGGAGAAGAACTTCCACCCCATGTATGAGACGTGATAGCACCGGGCAGTACTGTAAGTGACATCTGCTTCACCCCAAGTGTGAGAAGGCGCTATCGGAGCTCCCCCCGCGGTCAGGCTGTATAATCTACATCAGGCTGAGCAGAGACACTCCGCACACAGAGCTACATGGTCCGGAGTCTTCTCTTCTTAGTTGCTCTCACTCCTGGTATCTTCTATCTGCTCTGAGCTTGTCTGTGTTCTGTCCTGTAATATATCACTGTATTATCTGCTGCTGTAACATACTGACTATCCCCAGGGTGGGACTATTACAGGATTATCTTATCTTATCTTAAAAGAGTCAAGGACCTTGCAGGATCCAATATCCATCCCAGGAAGACCACACAGCCAGGAAAGCCTCCATCATATGATTGAGAGGCAGTCAGGAACTTCATGCTACGGACGTCCTTCATATGGGCTATAAGTCCAGGACCAGTAGGAGCGGAGGATTTACCCCAATAGAGAGCGATTAATGTTTTAGAGGCAGTACAGAGGAGCAGAAATAATTTGGAGGCCATTTTACATAAATGTCTGGGCTGAGGGTTGAGTAAGTAAATGAGGGGATCTAAGGGCACACATTACACAAATAGGGCACCAGTAAGTCGTTCAACCTGCATCCAAAAGGGGCCAATCTGTAGGCACTCCCAGAAAATGTGGTAGAGTGTAGCCACTCCTGCCTAGCAGCGCAAGCAATGAGATACTAGGACTGAGAGAATGAAGCAAGGCGGGAGTGTGGTACCAATGCATGAATATCTTCTATTCAGGCTCCCGGAAAATAACACATGTCGAGGATTTAGCTGCTCGAGACCAGATAAATTGCAATTGTTCAAGTGAGATCTGTCTATTCAGGGCCCCAGACCACTTAGCCATATCGTTAAGAGAGGGAGGGTCTCCCCTCTGGAGAGGATAAGAGCTGGTAAATTCCCAATATCAAACCTCTTATGGATGTGCCAGCTTGACAGAGTCTCTCAAAAGCAGTGGGGAGCGAGACCTTAAAGGGGTTGTCCCATCACAAGGATCCTATCTATACTGCTTGTTAAAAGGGTTGTCCCATCACAAGGCTCCTATCTATACTGCTTGTTAATGTGGATGTAAGACTTTTCCTAAATACACTGCTTCAGCAAAACTGCTGTTTGTCCACTATCTTACTTTATTCACTTCATTGTTGACACAGCCCTTGACTTATCTGCTCAAAAGTCAAGTGATGTATCTGCCTGCTCTCAGGGGGGAGGGGGGGGGAGGGGCTAAGTGCACGGGAGCCAGCCTGTGTTTCTAGCTATTCCTGTGTCTGCACCACTTGGCCTACCTCCCTGCTATCAGATAGGGGAGAGGAGCTGCTTTCATTTCCTGCTCTCAGGGGGGAGGGAGGAGGGGCTAAGAGCACGGGAGCGAGCCTGTGTTTCTAGCTATTCCTGTGTCTACACCACGTGACCTAGCTTCCTGCTATCAGATAGGGGAGAGGAGCTGCTTTCATTTCTTCTGTTCTCCCAGTTATCAGGCTAGCTAATACAATTGTGTTCATTATGGCAGAGACAGGCAGGTTCTGTATGTAACACAGAATGGAGTTGCTCCTGCCTGTACTTCATAGTCCAATATTGTGCATATAGTGTTGTTTGAGGACCTTTGATGACATCACAGACCCTTCAGCAGGTTACATGTGAAACCCCGCCCACCAAATGACGCAAGAAACCAGGAAGAAAGAAAATTTTACAGCAGTGAAGACTGGTGAGTATGCGACATGGGAATACCCCTTTAAGTGAAGCAAACTGGGAGAATACAAAATGAGCAATCTGCCGGTAGTGGGATCATTCAGAGGCAGGTAAGTGAAGAGCAGAGGTAAAATAGTCAGAGGGCCTGAGCTCCAAATTCACCAGGTCCACAAGATCAGCAATGTGGAAAATCCCCAGTCTACTCCAGGGTTGACACCATAGCCCCCTGTGAGTACTTCCGGGAGAAGCGGGTTGTACAGGATGGAAATCAAGGAAGAGAGTAGAGAGGCTAAAGGGAAAAGTTTTGAGCAAGTCATCTTTATGACACAGGTGAAACAGATGGGCCCAAGGAGAAGGGAAGGGAGGAGAGCGGGACCACAGAAGCGCATTGGGATGGATCAGGGATAGCCAGAGCTTCTCAATCTCAACTCACTTAGTGAAGGATTGTGGCACGACCCAAAATGGGATAGAGTGTAAGTGGGTCACCCAATAATAATGCAGAATATGTGGGACCACCAACCCCACCTTATGTTTGCCAAATTAAATCACCAAGTGAGGGATTATTCCAAATGAACTGAAACATTGACTTTTGAAGGAATTGCAACTCTGAACGGGGCACCACCACTGGGAGTGTCTCGAAGAAGTAAAGCATCTTCGGCGGGAGGGTCATCTTAAGAGCCCTAATGCAACCTATAAGGGATATATGAAGAGGATACCATTTGTCCAGGAGGGAGTGAAGTTTGTTAAACCAGGGTAGTTGATTGAATAGAGGGAGGAGTAAGTTGGGGACAAACGAATACCTAAATAACGGAGGGAGCAGAATCAGGAACATTAAGGGGTACCACCTCCGTCTTGGGTTAACGTTATGTCCAGAGAGATCTCCATACTCCTTCAGCACTCGAAGAAGGTTAGGAAGACAGGTGTAAGGATTGGTGAGGATCAGGAAAACATCATCTGCAAACAGGCCTATCTTAAAGTCCCTGTGATGAACCACCGTGCCAGTTATGTCAGGACTGGACCGGACTTGTTAACTAAAAAGATATGGGAGAGGAGGGCTGGGGTGATATGCTGGTTCTGGTGAAAGTAACCTATCTATCTGCAGGGCTGGGGTGATATGCTGGTTCTGGTGGCAGTAACCTATCTATCTGCAGGGCTGGGGTGATATGCTGGTTCTGGTGACAGTAACCTATCTATCTGCAGGGCTGGGGGTGATATGCTGGGTCTGGTGACAGTAACCTATCTATCTGCAGGGCTGGGGTGATATGCTGGTTCTGGTGACAGTAACCTATCTAGCTGCAGGGCTGGGGTGATATGCTGGGTCTGGTGACAGTAACCTATCTATCTGCAGGGCTGGGGTGATATGCTGGTTCTGGTGACAGTAACCTATCTATCTGCAGGGCTGGGGGGGATATGCTGGGTCTGGTGACAGTAACCTATCTATCTGCAGGGCTGGGGTGATATGCTGGTTCTGGTGACAGTAACCTATCTAGCTGCAGGGCTGGGGTGATATGCTGGTTCTGGTGACAGTAACCTATCTAGCTGCAGGGCTGGGGTGATATGCTGGGTCTGGTGACAGTAACCTATCTATCTGCAGGGCTGGGGTGATATGCTGGGTCTGGTGACAGTAACCTATCTATCTGCAGGGCTGGGGGGATATGCTGGTTCTGGTGACAGTAACCTATCTGCAGGGCTGGGGTGATATGCTGGTTCTGGTGACAGTAACCTATCTAGCTGCAGGGCTGGGGTGATATGCTGGGTCTGGTGACAGTAACCTATCTATCTGCAGGGCTGGGGTGATATGCTGGGTCTGGTGACAGTAACCTATCTATCTGCAGGGCTGGGGGGATATGCTGGTTCTGGTGACAGTAACCTATCTGCAGGGCTGGGGTGATATGCTGGTTCTGGTGACAGTAACCTATCTATCTGCAGGGCTGGGGTGATATGCTGGTTCTGGTGACACTAATCTATCTATCTGCAGGAATAGGGTGATATGCTGGTTCTGGTGACAGTAACCTATCTATCTGCAGGGCTGGGGTGATATGCTGGTTCTGGTGACAGTAACCTATCTATCTGCAGGGCTGGGGTGATATGCTCGTTCTGGTGACAGTAACCTATCTATCTGCAGGACTAGGGTGATATGCTGGTTCTGGTGACAGTAACCTATCTATCTGCAGGAATAGGGTGATATGCTGGTTCTGGTGACAGTAACCTATCTATCTGCAGGGCTGGGGTGATTTGCTCGTTCTGGTGACAGTAACCTATCTATCTGCAGGACTAGGGTGATATGCTGGTTCTGGTGACAGTAACCTATCTAGCTGCAGGGCTGGGGTGATATGCTGGTTCTGGTGACAGTAACCTATCTACCTGCAGGACTGGGGTGATATGCTGGTTCTGGTGACAGTAACCTATCTATCTGCAGGGCTGGGGGGATATGCTGGTTCTGGTGACAGTAACCTATCTATCTGCAGGGCTGGGGTGATATACTGGTTCTGGTGACAGTAACCTATCTATCTGCAGGGCTGGGATGATGTGCTGGTTCTGGTGACAGTAACCTATCTATCTACAGGGCTGGGGTGATATGCTGGGTCTGGTGACTGTAACCTATCTATCTGCAGGACTGGGGTGATATGCTGGTTCTGGTGACAGTAACCTATCTATCTGCAGGGCTAGGGGGGATATGCTGGTTCTGGTGACAGTAACCTATCTATCTGCAGGGCTGGGGTGATATACTGGTTCTGGTGACAGTAACCTATCTATCTGCAGGGCTGGGATGATGTGCTGGTTCTGGTGACAGTAACCTATCTATCTGTAGGGCTGGGGTGATATGCTGGGTCTGGTGACAGTAACCTATCTATCTGCAGGACTGGGGTGATATGCTGGTTCTGGTGACACTAACCTATCTATCTGCAGGACTGGGGTGATATGCTGGTTCTGGTGACAGTAACCTATCTATCTGCAGGGCTGGGGTGATGTGCTGGTTCTGGTGACAGTAACCTATCTATCTGCAGGGCTGGGGTGATATACTGGTTCTGGTGACAGTAACCTATCTATCTGCAGGGCTGGGATGATGTGCTGGTTCTGGTGACAGTAACCTATCTATCTGTAGGGCTGGGGTGATATGCTGGGTCTGGTGACAGTAACCTATCTATCTGCAGGACTGGGGTGATATGCTGGTTCTGGTGACACTAACCTATCTATCTGCAGGGCTGGGGTGATACGCTGGGTCTGGTGACAGTAACCTATCTATCTGCAGGGCTGGGGGGGATATGCTGGTTCTGGTGTCAGTAACCTATCTATCTGCAGGGCTGGGGTGATATGCTGGTTCTGGTGGCAGTAACCTATCTATCTGCAGGACAGGGATGATATGCTGGTTCTGGTGACAGTAACCTATCTATCTGCAGGGTGGGGTGATATGCTGGGTCTGATGACAGTAACCTATCTATCTGCAGGGCTGGGGTGATATGCTGGTTCTGGTGACAGTAACCTATCTATCTGTAGGGCTAGGGTGATATGCTGGTTCTGGTGACAGTAACCTATCTATCTGCAGGACTGGGGTGATATGCTGGTTCTGGTGACACTAACCTATCTATCTGCAGGACTGGGGTGATATGCTGGTTCTGGTGACAGTAACCTATCTATCTGCAGGGCTGGGGGGGATATGCTGGTTCTGGTGTCAGTAACCTATCTATCTGCAGGGCTGGGGGGGATATGCTGGTTCTGGTGTCAGTAACCTATCTATCTGCAGGGCTGGGGTGATATGCTGGTTCTGGTGGCAGTAACCTATCTATCTGCAGGACAGGGGTGATATGCTGGTTCTGGTGACAGTAACCTATCTATCTGCAGGGTGGGGTGATATGCTGGGTCTGATGACAGTAACCTATCTATCTGCAGGGCTGGGGTGATATGCTGGTTCTGGTGGCAGTAACCTATCTATCTGCAGGGCTGGGGGGATATGCTGGTCTGGGGACAGTAACTTATCTATCTGCAGGGTGGGGTGATATGCTGGTTATGGTGGCAGTAACCTATCTATCTGCAGGACTGGGATGATATGCTGGTCTGGTGACAGTAACCTATCTGCAGGGCTTGGGTGATATGCTGGGTCTGGTGGCAGTAACCTATCTATCTGCAGGGCTGGGGTGATATGCTGGTCTGTTGACAGTAACCTATCTACCTGCAGGACTGGGGTGATATGCTGGTCTGGTGACAGTAACCTATCTATCTGCAGGACTAGGGTGATATGCTGGTTCTGGTGACAGTAACCTATCTATCTGCAGGGCTGGGGGGATATGCTGGTTCTGGTGACAGTAACCTATCTATCTGCAGGGCTGGGGTGATATGCTGGTTCTGGTGACAGTAACATATCTAGCTGCAGGGCTGGGGTGATATGCTGGGTCTGGTGACAGTAACCTATCTAGCTGCAGGGCTGGGGTGATATGCTGGTTCTGGTGACAGTAACCTATCTATCTGCAGGGCTGGGGTGATATGCTGGTTCTGGTGACAGTAACCTATCTATCTGCAGGGCTGGGGGGATATGCTGGTTCTGGTGACAGCAACCTATCTATCTGCAGGCCTGGGGTGATATACTGGTTCTGGTGACAGTAACCTATCTATCTGCAGGGCTGGGATGATGTGCTGGTTCTGGTGACAGTAACCTATCTATCTGTAGGGCTGGGGTGATATGCTGGGTCTGGTGACAGTAACCTATCTATCTGCAGGACTGGGGTGATATGCTGGTTCTGGTGACACTAACCTATCTATCTGCAGGACTGGGGTGATATGCTGGTTCTGGTGACAGTAACCTATCTATCTGCAGGGCTGGGGGGGATATGCTGGTTCTGGTGTCAGTAACCTATCTATCTGCAGGGCTGGGGTGATATGCTGGTTCTGGTGGCAGTAACCTATCTACCTGCAGGACTGGGGTGATATGCTGGTCTGGTGACAGTAACCTATCTATCTGCAGGGCTGGGGTGATGTGCTGGGTCTGGTGGCAGTAACCTATCTATCTGCAGGGCTGGGGTGATATGCTGGTTCTGGTGGCAGTAACCTAGCTATCTGCAGGGCTGGGGGGATATGCTGGATCTGGTGGCTGTAACCTATCTATCTGCAGGGCTAGGGTGATATGCTGGGTCTGGTGGCAGTAACCTATCTATCTGCAGGGCTGGGGTGATATGCTGGTCTGGTGACAATAACCTATCTACCTGCAGGACTGGGGTGATATGCTGGTCTGGTGACAGTAACCTATCTACCTGCAGGACTGGGGTGATATGCTGGTTCTGGTGACAGTAACCTATCTACCTGCAGGACTGGGGTGATATGCTGGTCTGGTGACAGTAACCTATCTATCTGCAGGGCTGGGGTGATATGCTGGGTCTGGTGGCAGTAACCTATCTGCAGGGCTGGGGTGATATGCTGGTTCTGGTGGCAGTAACCTATCTATCTGCAGGGCTGGGGGGATATGCTGGATCTGGTGGCAGTAACCTATCTATCTGCAGGGCTGGGGGGATATGCTGGTTCTGCTGGCAGTAACCTATCTACCTGCAGGACTGGGGTGATATGCTGGTCTGGTGGCAGTAACCTATCTATCTGCAGGGCTGGGGGGATATGCTGGATCTGGTGGCAGTAACCTATCTATCTGCAGGGCTGGGGGGACATGCTGGATCTGGTGGCAGTAACCTATCTGCAGGGCTGGGGGGATATGCTGGGTCTGGTGACAGTAACCTATCTATCTGCAGGGCTGGGGGGATATGCTGGATCTGGTGGCAGTAACCTATCTATCTGCAGGGCTGGGGGGGATATGCTGTTTCTGGTGGCAGTAACCTATCTATCTGCAGGGCTGGGGTGATATGCTGGTTCTGGTGACAGTAACCTATCTATCTGCAGGACTGGGGTGATATGCTGGGTCTGGTGACAGTAACCTATCTATCTGCAGGACTGGGGTGATATGCTGGGTCTGGTGACAGTAACCTATCTAGCTGCAGGGCTGGGGTGATATGCTGGTTCTGGTGACACTAACCTATCTATCTGCAGGGCTGGGGTGATATGCTGGGTCTGGTGACAGTAACCTATCTAGCTGCAGGGCTGGGGTGATATGCTGGTTCTGGTGACAGTAACCTATCTATCTGCAGGGCTGGGGTGATATGCTGGTTCTGGTGACAGTAACCTATCTATCTGCAGGGCTGGGGGGATATGCTGGTTCTGGTGACAGTAACCTATCTATCTGCAGGGCTGGGGTGATATACTGGTTCTGGTGACAGTAACCTATCTATCTGCAGGGCTGGGATGATGTGCTGGTTCTGGTGACAGTAACCTATCTATCTGTAGGGCTGGGGTGATATGCTGGGTCTGGTAACAGTAACCTATCTATCTGCAGGACTGGGGTGATATGCTGGTTCTGGTGACAGTAACCTATCTATCTGCAGGGCTGGGGTAATATGCTGGGTCTGGTGACAGTAACCTATCTATCTGCAGGGCTGGGGGGATATGCTGGTTCTGGTGACACTAACCTATCTATCTGCAGGACTGGGGTGATATGCTGGTTCTGGTGACAGTAACCTATCTATCTGCAGGGCTGGGGGGGATATGCTGGTTCTGGTGGCAGTAACCTATCTATCTGCAGGACAGGGGTGATATGCTGGTTCTGGTGACAGTAACCTATCTATCTGCAGGGTGGGGTGATATGCTGGGTCTGGTGACAGTAACCTATCTATCTGCAGGGCTGGGGTGATATGCTGGTTCTGGTGGCAGTAACCTATCTATCTGCAGGGCTGGGGGGATATGCTGGTCTGGGGACAGTAACTTATCTATCTGCAGGGTGGGGTGATATGCTGGTTATGGTGGCAGTAACCTATCTATCTGCAGGACTGGGGTGATATGCTGGTCTGCTGACAGTAACCTATCTGCAGGGCTTGGGTGATATGCTGGGTCTGGTGGCAGTAACCTATCAATCTGCAGGGCTGGGGTGATATGCTGGTCTGTTGACAGTAACCTATCTACCTGCAGGACTGGGGTGATATGCTGGTCTGGTGACAGTAACCTATCTATCTGCAGGGCTGGGGTGATGTGCTGGGTCTGGTGGCAGTAACCTATCTATCTGCAGGGCTGGGGTGATATGCTGGTTCTGGTGGCACTAACCTAGTTATCTGCAGGGCTGGGGGGATATGCTGGATCTGGTGGCTGTAACCTATCTATCTGCAGGGCTAGGGTGATATGCTGGGTCTGGTGGCAGTAACCTATCTATCTGCAGGGCTGGGGTGATATGCTGGTCTGGTGACAGTAACCTATCTACCTGCAGGACTGGGGTGATATGCTGGTCTGGTGACAGTAACCTATCTACCTGCAGGACTGGGGTGATATGCTGGTTCTGGTGACAGTAACCTATCTACCTGCAGGACTGGGGTGATATGCTGGTCTGGTGACAGTAACCTATCTATCTGCAGGGCTGGGGTGATATGCTGGGTCTGGTGGCAGTAACCTATCTGCAGGGCTGGGGTGATATGCTGGTTCTGGTGGCAGTAACCTATCTATCTGCAGGGCTGGGGGGATATGCTGGATCTGGTGGCAGTAACCTATCTATCTGCAGGGCTGGGGGGACATGCTGGATCTGGTGGCAGTAACCTATCTGCAGGGCTGGGGGGATATGCTGGGTCTGGTGACAGTAACCTATCTATCTGCAGGGCTGGGGTGATATGCTGGTTCTGGTGGCAGTAACCTATCTATCTGCAGGGCTGGGGGATATGCTGGATCTGGTGGCAGTAACCTATCTGCAGGGCTGGGGTGATATGCTGGTTCTGCTGGCAGTAACCTATCTATCTGCAGGGCTGGGGGGATATGCTGGTCTGGTGACAGTAACCTATCTATCTGCAGGACTGGGGTGATATGCTGGTTCTGGTGACAGTAACCTATCTATCTGCAGGGCTGGGGTGATATGCTGGTCTGGTGGCAGTAACCTATCTATCTGCAGGGCTGGGGGGATATGCTGGATCTGGTGGCAGTAACCTATCTATCTGCAGGGCTGGGGTGATATGCTGGTTCTCCTGGCAGTAACCTATCTACCTGCAGGACTGGGGTGATATGCTGGTTTTGGTGACAGTAACCTATCTACCTGCAGGACTGGGGTGATATGCTGGTTCTGGTGACAGTAACCTATCTACCTGCAGGGCTGGGGGGACATGCTGGTCTGGTGGCAGTAACCTATCTATCTGCAGGGCTGGGGGGATATGCTGGATCTGGTGGCAGTAACCTATCTATCTGCAGGGCTGGGGGGACATGCTGGATCTGGTGGCAGTAACCTATCTGCAGGGCTGGGGGGATATGCTGGGTCTGGTGACAGTAACCTATCTATCTGCAGGGCTGGGGGGATATGCTGGGTCTGGTGACAGTAACCTATCTATCTGCAGGGCTGGGGGGATATGCTGGGTCTGGTGACAGTAACCTATCTATCTGCAGGGCTGGGGGGATATGCTGGATCTGGTGGCAGTAACCTATCTATCTGCAGGGCTGGGGGGGATATGCTGTTTCTGGTGGCAGTAACCTATCTATTTGCAGGGCTGGGGGGATATGCTGGATCTGGTGACAGTAACCTATCTATCTGCAGGGCTGGGGGGGATATGCTGTTTCTGGTGGCAGTAACCTATCTATCTGCAGGGCTGGGTTTTGGTTATAGTCTGCTTGTACAGCTACTGTTCAAATACATGACCTGGACTTCCCAAGAGCCAATAGTATTGCAGGGATCTGGAACAGAGAAGGTTCATTTGTCTGTTGTCCTCAATCCTCCAGGTACTTCTATGAACATCCTGGCTCTACGTTCCTTGCTCTGGATGGTCGCACATTTCTTCCTGGCTGCAGCCGTGCAGATTATCGTCAGTTCAGACCTTGTCCAGGTGTTTTCAATCTACAATGTCCATGAATGTTTGCTAGGTGTTGTAATTGTGCGGTATGTGCTGAAGATCTCAGTGTCAGACTGATATTACTATAATACAACCGTTATTACATCACTTTGATGACTCTATCGCTTTAAAAACTTTCTTGCATAACCCAAATTCAGGCGGCATAGTAGAGCTGAAATGTGTTACTCACAGGGGAAGTTATTTTGGTTGCACTCTGCACTTTATAAAGCCATGTACTCAACACGTAGAGGAAGTGAGCGGAACAAAAGCTACAGAGATATCTCGAGATCTGTTTATATGGCCAAGCTTTTAGGCTAAGACCCCAGGGGACATCCTGCAGCAAAAAAGTTCTGTGGGAAAAACCGTGGCGGCAACACATCAGGGTTCTTACAGCATTGCTTTAGCCAGAAAGTTTGCAAAGGTTTCCTCTGCGGACTTTATATCAATTATACCTATAGGGAAACTGCCGGCATTGCCGTAGGTACAGTAGACACACTTGAGAACTGCGGCGTGTCCGTACCACGAGTTTTACTGCAACGTGGGCATGGGAGTCCCTAGAATCCCATTCACTTTGCCATGACTGTAAAATGCCCCGATTTTTCCCCGCATCATTTCTGCTGTGGGCAAATGATGGTGTTAGTGTCCCGTGGGGCCCTGACCTTAAGGTAATTTCTGATAAAGTGGAACATGGACATATGGTAACCTGTGAAATCCAACCACGACTTGTAGACAGAACCACCACATTAGCAATAAGGAAATGATCAAGCAGTTCAAGAACCAAGAGAGAAAAATCAACACTCTGTTTATGAAGAAGACTTGGTGTGATGGACCAAGGCCACTTTGACATGGGTAAACCTAGTGAAGAGTTGGCCCCAATGTTTTCAAACTAGTGTTAAAGGATTTATTTGCTTCGTCTCCATCCTATTGGCCTCCAGTGCACCAAAAATCTGCCATTTGATCAACCACAGTGGTAATGTGTGAATATTCGAGAAACTAGTCCAAACATGATCAGAGCCACCTGGCCATCAACTGATAAGGTCTTCTGGCAATTCGGTCGCCCTACCTTGTCCTGCATGAGTAGACATTAGTACTTGAACTGAGAGATGCCAAACATCATACTATTAGGGAGGGTGTAAGATACCCGTTAAAGCATAAAAGTCATCAGATTCTATACGGCAATCTGGTGGACGGATCTTGAAATTTATAGGCGCGTTTTCTTAAAAATCAAATACAGCTCTATGTTTACCTTCAACATGTCCTTATACCTTCCCATCTCGGAATGAGCAGTTATCAGGCATCCAAGGACCCGAAAGCGGCCAGCAGCATCAGTGGTCTTCTCCAAAACCTTAGTCCAAACTTGTAGAGCCTTTTCCGTCTGGTTAGACTGGTATAGCTGAAGTCCTTTTTGGATCTGCTGTTTGGTTTGGTCCTGACCCATTCCCACACCCAGAAGGTTCATAAAATCTAATGTCCCCAATTACAACAAGCTGCAATGTAGAATCCAAATGAAAGATCAAGGCTGAGGCTACAGCAACCAGTAGTCCATATTTTCCCAGGAATTTCAGCTTCCGGACAGGTGTTAAAGCCAAGCAGGAGATATAGATTTCCCAAAGGGAGCCCGGAGACCCTGACCTGCAACTGAACAAGCATAAGAACTGTGATAACAGAGGTACCAGCTTGTCCGTGAAAATGCAAACGCCTTGGTTGTGCGAGACGCCCAGATTTAGCCCCAGCCCCCACTGTGGGGCACAGCTGTCCCTGCCAATCTCAGACTCCTCTCTTCAAAGGAATGCCAGTACTAGTGACTCAAGGTCAGAGAGGGAGCTCGCACCAGAAGCCCACCCCTCTACCCATTAACAGAAACATGCAGTAAGATCCAAATTTAAAAGGCCTCGTCCCCCACCACTACTGTACCCCTCATGCTACCCCTCCCATGGAGAGTACACGTCGTATAAAAATATCCCCAAGACAAGAGATCAACTGGAGAGGCGAGAGGAATTTCATGGGCTAAGATGACCATAGTCCCTTCTTCCCAGGCTACTGACTATCCTCCACCCCCATAGATCTGAATACAGGACAATGACATGGAGTCTGGTCACCTCTGGGGGGAACCTACCTCAAACTAAGGAGGTAGCAAATATCAGTTAAGAAGATTTCACCCCAAAACTGTATGAAGAAGTCAATCACATCCTTCTAGAAAGGAGCTGGACATTTATCAAACCAATATCCATGAAGGATATACAATCATGAATAAACTAAGGCCCCCCCTCTTAGAATTCGGTGATTTTCTCAGGACTTACTGGGTAGTGACAGTCACTGCCCCATGTGTGAAACATTGAGGACACCCCGACTTCTCCCACAGGAATTCATTAAATCCCCATGACTGACCGATCAGCAGTGTCTTCACCCCTATAAAAGCTGAGGTTTTAGCAGTTTGCAGATTTGGAAAATTCATTCTTCACCGGATAATTTGGAGGCCGCATCCCAAGCCCTCCTTCTGCCAATGTCTGCCATCACGGTAATGTCACAACAGCCCCATACACATCACAAGGCTGGTCCTTGTCCAACACCTATGGCTTCCGGTTGTAAATAGCACAATGTCAATCAGCTGCTTCTAAGGCCAGCAGGATACTGTGGTGCATTAGGAGAGCTATGGCCAGGGACCTGTTACCACATTATGGGGGTGGGGGGCATACTCTCCATTTGGAAGAAAGAGGGTTAATTTCCAGAGGGAACAAGGCTTCATGACGTTGGGAGTCGGCAGAACAGTCAGTGGTCTCCATTGAGCCACATCCTTTCCAAACTCTTGCTTGAACTTTGCTGAAGATTTGTCTTCGTTTTCAGGCAATAACTTTACATTCCTAAGGGGACGGAGATTGTAGGACAACTCCCAGCTTAAGGCCTTTCCACTTCTGCATCGGTGCAGCACCGTCGATTCTGTAGCAGTTGCAATTTTTTCAGTGCTGTTAGTTTTGGTGCCTCATCTCATAACTCAACGCTCTAACCTTAAGTGGGTGGAGTCAGGCAAAACCAGGCAAGGGGGTGTGACTCAGGAGCTCCAATCATTGGTGGACAGTGTTAAAGCTTCAAATTCCACCCCCTTGACTGCTCCTGGCTGACACCACCCACTTGACAGTCTAGTTTTGAGCCTGACATGCTAACTAATCAACTGAGGACA